>NC_057795.1:691358366-691384486 GCF_018294505.1 Triticum aestivum
AGGGCGTAGTCCGGATAGCATATACTCATTATCATAGTCATACAGGCTAGACTTCTAGGGTTTAGACATTACGATCTTGTGGTAGATCAACTCTTGTAATACTCATATTCATCAAGATCAATCAAGCAGGAAGTAGGGTATTACCTCCATAGAGAGGGCCCGAACCTGGGTAAACATCATGTCCCTCGTCTCCTGTAACCATCGATCCTAGACGCACAGTTCGGGACCCCCTACCCGAGATCCGCCGGTTTTGGCACCGACAGTGACCTCAACCGTCTAGGGTGCTCAAACACCCAAGAGTAACAAGATCCGCAAGGGATTAGTGGGGGGAATCAAATTTCTCTTGGTGGAAGTGTAGATCGGGGCCTTCTCAAGCAATCCCTAGAAAATCAACAAGTTTGATTGGCTAGGGAGAGAGATCGGGCAAAAATGGAGCTTGGAGCAACAATGGAGCTTGGGGACGGCAGAGATAGTCAACTCGGAGAAGAAGACACCCCTTATATAGTGGAAGAACAAATCCAACCGTTATCCACCAACTCAGCCTGCGTATCACGGTACTACCGCAAGGGCACACGGTACTACCGCAGGGCCCCACGGTACTACCGCCTGTGCAGCAGAGACCCGAACAACCCAGATGCAAAAGAAGCAGAGGGCGGTAGAACCACTGGCGCGGTACTATCGCTCCCCCTTGCGGTACTACCACAAGGCAGGGATGGTCCAGATATTGGGAAGGCATAGACATATAAAAATACATCCGTCGCAACTTCCGCTGAGTTGGGATCTGTGCAAAAATCTGACACGGTAGTACCATAAGCCAGGAGCGGTACTACCGCGCGGGGTGCGGATGTAAAAAATTACATCCGCTCCTACTGCCTTGCCAGTTGCTGAGCCTGGCCAGAGCGCACGGTACTACCGCGCACCTGGCGCGGATGTAAAAAAATTACATCCGCCCTACTACCGCAATAGCAGCAGCGCCTGGCCTGAGGTCACAGTACTACCGCTCAAAGGAAGCGGTACTACCGCGCCAGAGGCCGGTACTACCACAAGGGCCTGTGGTACTACCGCTCCTAGGAGCAGTACCACCGCATGCCCCGGACCAGCAAACATGACATTTTTGCATAGACAAGAAAAGATGGAGGATGCTCCAAAGTGCCAAAGGAAAGGCGGTGCAAAGGAGAAGACGTGTACGTGATGATTCCACCCAAAACTTTCCAAAGAGGACCCCCTCTTAATAGTACGGCTTTCCTATGACTCAAATCCACCGAAAAGAAACGAAGAGCAACGCTGTCTTCAATAGTCTTCGAGGGGCACCAAATCGTCTTGTGCCTAGTGATGAAATATCTGAAATACTCAATGCACACGATTAGTCCGCAAAAGTATTGTCATAAATCACCAAAACAACTAAGGGATAAATATGCCCTTACAAAGGGGGAATGGGGATGTAGCTAAAGACTGGCCCTACCAATGTCATAGACCGATCTACCACTCATCTGACCCTTGACGCAAAAAAGGCGTCAGAAGAGGTCAAAGTGAGGGGCGGCCCCAAGAAAGCACTCCCAGAATGTAATAAAGTTTGTTATATGCAGAATGCAGGCGGGGTTAAGATGATGAAGATGTATGCTGAAGAAAAAGAGAAGCCCCCGCACAAACGAATGTAGGGGGACCTGAGGCTTCGCCCGAAGAAGTCCAGGTGGAGGACACGCACGCTGGTCGGCTGCGCCGGAAACTCCTCCATTGATAAGGGGGTCCAATATGAGAGGTTGGATGGGAATGACCCCTCCGCCCTTAGCTTCTGGATCTACCCGCCGGAGATGATGGAGCGGGTCCATCGGCTGACGAAAGCATCAGAGTTAGGCTGCGGCTCAACGATGGCGCTAGAGCCATCCGCCTCCTTTCCGCTTCCTTGGTCACATGTGTGCTATGGGCGCCAGTCGAGGAACCTGATTGACTCATTTCTCGCCGCTAAGGGGAGGAAGAGACCTGACTAAAGACAACAAATGTCGCAATGGCAGCGAAGCAAAGCAGAGGTTCAAGGAGGAAGAGACAGGAGCAAAGACAACAAATGTTGCAATGGCAGCGGAGCGAAGTAGAGGCGAAGGAGGAATATGGGGGCGGAATGAATCCCACTCATTCCCCCAGCTGCTCTTATGACCCACTACGGGCAAGCCAAAAATCAAGGTGTCTCCGCACCCACGCGGCCCACGCCCGGTGGGCGGTTCCCATTTACGTCCAACATGCACGGGAATCTGGGCGGACTTGCCATAATGATTCAAGACCCGGCAAGCGTCGGTCTCCGAGCCAATTCTACTATTCACTGTGGTGGTTCTTCGGGAAAAGCAAAAGGTGGTGGCCCCTCACCGTCAAGACCAGAGTCAAGGCATGGAGGCCCATGACAGCAACAACGTCAAGATAGTAACGACCCTGAAGAATGGGCGCCAAATCTTCCACAGGCCGCCAAGGCGTTGGCGTCTCGACTAGGCTCCAGGAACACAAGAAGATAAGAAAGCCTCACGGAGGTCTCGCGACCCCGCCACGCTCGGGGGCTACTGACAGGGTCCTCTATCAGGGGTGGCTAACACCCAGGAAACCGACCTCATCAACCACAAGGGGCCCACCAGGCCCAGGACACGGTGCAAAACCCTAGGAGGCAAGACGACCTTCTTGACGCCCAAGACTAGAGGGCGGCAATGCCCAGATCGCATTTGGCATGTAAACCCTAGACCTCTCCTATCTATATAAAGGGGGGCTAGGGTACTCATTTATGATCGATCCTAAGATAGGAGAACTCTTGGTAGCAAACTCATACACCATTGTAACCCTTTGCACGAGGTATCCCTCCACTATGAATCATCAAAACCAGCAGAGTGTAGGGCATTACTCTCCGGAGGCCTGGACCTGGATAAACCCCTCTTGTGACCTCCGGCCCATGACTTCCAGCTGTGCTTGGGCCCCTACCAAGGGATCTGACGAGAATTCACTCCGTCAATTCTCACCGTGGAAAATTGAGAAGCAGGATCATACCAAGAGTTCTTGTGATGAGTTGTGGTAAATTGTGGAAGAAGGCTACAACTCCGCGAACTCCATTGATCTCACTTTGTTGAAGGCTTACAACGAGCAACTGAACTCCACCGCACTCATGATGATAAGGAAGGGCCTATCCGCAAGTGAGAGAAGAGAGTACCTCAACATGAACACCACCAAGCAACTACGGGATGCTCTTGTTTTAACCAAGACCGGCACCACCACACTCTAGCAAACAAGATATGAAGTTGCCAAGAGTGAGCTGGACTACTTCGTGAGAGAGAAGGATGAGTCGCCTCAAGATCTAAATGAATGCCTAAATACTCTTGCTTCTCAAATTAAAAGCTTTGAGCATGAAAGGGGCGATGATGGTTTCACCATAACTGGTAAATTCCTTGTGGACAAGTTACTCACTGCTCTTGCTCCTCGCTATAAGAACATGGTTTGGTCCATAAGACGTGAGCATGGGTTCTCAACCATGACTCTCGATGATTTGATTGGTACCATCTTGCAATATGATGAGCATGAGCTCAATGGAAAGAAACAACTTGTTATGCAAGAAGGAAGTCAAAAAGACCAACCTTGCTTTGAAGGCCAAACATGTCCAAGTCGAAGAATCAAGTGATGATGATAATAAGAAGTTGACTCGAACGGGTGTCCCTCATGCAATTAAATGACACACGAAAGAGAAAATAAACCGTTGGGGAAGAAACATATGAAAATAACTGCAAAGGGTCGGGCACTGCATGGGTATGCAATTGCTTGCCAAATAAGAAAAAACCGGGCCCCTTTTGTGAAAAGCAAAATTGGAACAAACGAACAGTTTGGGCTGCAAAACAAGGGCTAGAAGAAGAAAGAAAAGGGAAACCTACCAAAATCCTCACAGTTGGCCCGAAACGTGGAAGAACAAGAACTCTCGTGAGATTATAAGTTTATAAAATGCCAATATTCATGTCGTTAAAGAAAAAAAAAGTCGCCACAACTCCTACAACTTGTAAGAATATTCATGTAATGAAAAAAAATGTTGATATACATAGTTTTTAAAAAATGTTTACCTCGGGTTGAAAAATTGTTTGTCGAATGTAAAAGTTTGTCACATGGTGTAAAAAAATGATCGTGCAATTATAAAAAAAAGGTTTACATGTATTTGAAGAATGGTGTCAACATCCATTAAAAAAGAGAGAAAAATAAAGTATTAAAAAAACCAACCAGAATTTAATAAGAAAGGATAACCGATAAACTAGCAGAGAAAAATACACACAAAAAAGATATAGCATTTTCTTTCCCAAATATAGTTTTTCTTCTAGTGGATCCCCAAATTTAGTGCTGCCAAAAATAGAAGAAGAAAATAACAAAGTTGTAATAACCTGTTGAAACCTCCATGTTTTTTTAAAAAAGGAAAAAAAAAACTACCGAAATCTCCACGGAGTGCAATCCAGTTGGGCCGAAACCTCTAGGAACAAGAACTCTCCAAGAACAAGAACTGCATTGGGCTGGGCTGGGCCGGGTCGCAAGATTATAAGTGGGCGCACCCTCCCGACAGCGCAAGAAACCACACCCACACCAACTTTCCCCGTCTGTCTTTCTTCTCGGCGGAGGCGAACGACGAACCCTAGCCGCGCGAGGAACGCCAAGATCCCCAAGGTACGCTCACCGAAATCGACCGAAATCTCCACAGAAGTGCAATCCGATCGATGGTGTGTGTGCTGTGTCTCTATGGGGGCAGGGGGTGGGGGAGCTGGTGCCGGCCGTTGGTGGTGATTCGTGACGGACTCGTCATCCTAATCCCTAACCGATATACTGTTGGCAGGCCGGCGACGATGGCGGCGGTTCGGTGCGCGGCGAGGAGGCTCGGCGGCTCTCTGCTCCAGCGAACGCAGGCGGCGGTCGCGGAGGAGGGACGCCTGCTCGCGCCAAGCAGGCTCATGCGCTCCCGCCAGCTCTCCACCAAGGTCTCCGGCGAGGTATCTTACCCAAAGTTGACATCTTTATTTTTTCGCATCATGATTACGGCATCAAGACTCGATGTAGGCAGCCATAATCGAATTCTGTGCAACCGAAACAGCAACATCTACTAGAAATTGACATCTTTATTTTTTCGCATCATGATTACGGCATCAAGACTCGATGTAGGCAGCCATAATCGAATTCTGTGCAACCGAAACAGCAACATCTACTAGAAATTGACATCTTTAATTTTTCTCATCATGATTACGGCATCAAGACTCGATGTAGCCAGCCATAATCGAATTCTGTGCAACCGAAACAGCAACATCTACTAGAAACAAAGCAAGATTATTGAACCTGACCATCCTGATGCATGTTTCCTTCCCCCCTTCTTTGTTCCTGTGTTCCAAGTCTGTAATATGATATTTGCGTCTACTGAAGTTTGGTATACTTGATATGATAAAACTGGTTGCTTGTTTGGGCTGTGTCTCCGGCCAAACCTTAGGTGACCGTGCAGGGGAGGGAGGGAGGCATCTCCTTCTCATGTTTCAGGTGGATCATGCGTGTGTGCGTGTGCGTGTGTGTGTGTGTGTGTGTGTGTGTGTGTGTGTTTTGTTCTTTGTAGTCTATATCATGTGCTCCCTCCGTTCACTTTTGTAAGTCATTTCAGACAACTCAAAATGGGTTGTTTTATACATTGTCTGAAATGTCTTCAAGGTCTTATAAAAGTGAACAGAGGGAGTAAGAAAGACTCGGTGGTTTCTGTTACTGGAAATCGGGAGGCGACCTCTCTTTTATCAACAACAACAACAACAAAAAAAAAAAAACCTGCCCATCCTGACGTACTGGTGCTTATCATTTAAGCAACTTATTTTCCTGTTTGATCCGAGAATGACTGTTTACTCATCCTTGCTGGCCTGCCCCAGCGATCGCAGGTGGCGGAGCGACACCTCCTCGAGCCAGGCAGCCTCATGCGCTCCCGCCAGCTCTCCGGCGAGGTATCTAAACCAAAATTGACATCTTTTATCTCATGATTTATCTGCCGACATCAAGGATGTAGCCTGCGGTAATTGAATTCTGTGCAGCCACTAGACTATAAACAAGAGCTAAATTACTTACTTAGCATCGTCATATGTACTAGAGCTTGTTTAATCTGACCTGAAGCTGTTGTACATCCTGACTTACTGGCAACAGGACTGCATGCGAATCATATCTTTAAGCAACCTTATTTTTCCTGGTTGAAGATGCCAGCATGATGACCTTTTTGCTCGTCCCTTTCGCATACACTGTAATTAGTTGCAACACATAAGATGGATGCTGCTGCGGCTTTGATATCTTCTGCTTGATGCACTCCCTAGCTAGTATTTCCTCCGTCCCAAATTACTTGTCTCAGATTTTTCTAGATACGGATGTATCTCACACTAAAACGTGTCTAGATACATCCGTGTATAGACAAATCTAAGTCAAGTAATTCGGGACGGAGGGAGTATGATTCTGTGACTTGATTTGTCCATATATACGGCAAGTATGATTCTGTGACTAGATGATAACCATGCACCATGCATTCTGCATGTACCGAACCTCACTTAACTGGCAGACAACACAGTATCCTTCTTAATTACGTAGTCCCTCCGTCCAGAATTACTTGTCGCAGAGATATGAATAAAAATGGATGTATCTAGAACTAAAATATGTCCAGATACATTCATATCTCCGACAAGTAATTCCGGACGGAGTGATTATTTAACAATCCTGGTCAGCGCTTACTTGATGATTGATGATGCAAAGCAAGCACACTGACCATTGTCCATGTGTATCAATCCAGCATGCTCGCAACATCCAGAAGAAAGAGGATGACTGCTGGGCGGGGTTCAATGAGACGCTAAAGAGGTTGGACGAGCTTCAAAAAAAGAAGAAACCAAGTGTCTTTCAGCAGTACGTAGAATATCGGAGGCCCAATTTCTTCCTTATTTTCCTGTTTGTTTGTTTGACAGGTTTCGATACATACATATAATCTCATTTGTCCTACCTCTCTCTACCTGCAGGCGCATGATATCCATCGACCGTGCGTTGAAGAGTTTGGTCTATGGATCTTTCAAGGTGACAGTTGTGTATGTGGCTGCTGCTACTGCTTTCTCTGGCAGTGGGCTAGAAGCGTAGCCCAGGCCGTTACCAAGGAAAACGTGTGAAGACGAGGTGGAAAAATGAGAACCAAAGATGGCCGCCCAGCTTGTTTTATGTTTAATTATGACCCCTGCAGTTTGGCTAGCTAGCACTATGCTATCGTACGCTGTGATATTGTGTGACATGGTATCATGTTATTATATCTCTACCTATCTATCTATTCGAGTAGATTCTGCATGAAACTGTAGCTTGAAGTGAACATGCTTGCAAGGTCACTGACGTGCATTGTTGGGCTCCTGTTTAGTGCTTCTGGATCGAAGTGATTGCAATCTACTCAGAAGTGCTCACTTTCATGACTGCCTTGTGTTTTTCCCTCCACCAGGGGGGCAGGCTACTCGTGTACAGATCCTTTCACTTCATGACTGCCCTGTCCTTTTTTCCTGTCACCAAGTGGCGGGCTTGTTTTAGCGCACTCTTACAAACCTGTTCAAAAACATGGGGAAACAAGTGCAACTTTAGAAGGCGCAACATTTCCCGTCATCATTCAAATAAATAAATGATCACTGTGAGCCATCTACCAAATGAGAACGCTGGCAAGTTTGTTCTAAATTTTGCCATCTTCTTACTTTCTTTTTCTTAATGCTCTAGAGAGGTTCCAGATGTTCCAATCTTTTACTCCCTTCATCTCAAAATGCTTGTCTTGTAAGATTTGTCTTGATACGGATGTATCTAGAGACGTTTTAGTGTTAGATACATCCGTATCTAAATAAATTTAATACAAACTTTTTGGGACAAAGGTAATAGTACTTTTCTTATAATGCTCTAGGGAGAGGGGATAAAAAAAAACAGGTTTACTAATTCTCTCCCAGACGAGAATTTGTTAGGTCTCAACCGTATGATTCAGGCACCAAGATTTGTAATTTTCAGCCCCTTTTCGTGTTGTTTCTTGTTAGGCATCACATGAGGTTGGTTCCTATTTACTCCCTCCGTCCCAATAATATAAAAACGTTTTTCAAGCTAACTTGGTGCAGTGTCAAGGGTGGACATGCTAGTTGGGCGCCCCCTTGAAATGTGGGGGCCAAGCGCGCCCCAACTGGCATGTCCAACCTCGTTCAACTAGCAAGACTGTATTTTTAAATACTTGTTTAATATTTTCTAAATACTCATTCAATATTTTTAATACATATCCAATATTTTTTAAATACATGTTCAACATTTTTAATACTTTTTTAATATTTTAAAATATTTTTTTCAACATTTTCTTAATACTTTTTTTCAACATCTTAAAATACTTGTTCAACATTTTTTCGAATACTTCCTCAATATTTTTCAAATGTGCATTTGAAGAGTGTTTTTTAGGACAAATTTTATCTACCACCGGTGATAATGAGTAAATGACCACGGGTAGCCCAGCCGGCTCCCCCTGGCTCTTCGGAAAAATTATAGGCCGATCGAGCCCTCAAGCGTCCAAGACTTGGGGCCGCCTTCCCCTAGCTGGCTGCCTCTCAGGCCGGCTGCAAGAAGGCGGCCCGGCCCTAAAAAACCCTCATGAAGAAACCCACGAGAGGGTCGGCTCCAAGAAGCCGGCCACAAGAGGGCCGGCTCCAAGAAGCCGGCCACGAAAAGGCTGACTCCAAGAAGACCGGCCCCCGGCAGGCGGCCAAGGCCGTGCCCTCAGAATCTACAACCACATAACGTCGACGAGACGGGGGCGTGGCTACAGTGAAGCCTGCCACCCCCGAATCCCGGCACGCGCGTGGACACAATGCGCCGTACGGGGCGGCCATCACCCGTCCGGCGCGGCACTGTTGCCATGTTGCCCATGACGTCACCCACGACGAGCCGTCAGTACGACCCGTGGGCGGCGGGCCCCATCAACCAGGGGGGGCAGTCGGCCAGGCCTCCCCCAGTCGGCCTGGGGTATGGCCGACTCCCAATAGCCGGCTGGCTCTCTCCCTCGAGGAGGGCGCGCCATTAAGGAGACAAGACGAGGTAAGGCTACAGTAACAAGCCGCTAGGCGGCGGCACTGTGGCCATGCTTACCTCGACCAAGCCCTCGTCACCAGAGGCGAGGAAACAGTAACCAGCCCCCGACAAGACCCCAAGCGTTGGGACCGGCCTGTCGACCAGAAGGCCGGCAGCCAGCAGGGCCCACCAGTAGGCGGGCCCCAGCGGCCGGTGGAGAAGCCGGCGAGCGTAGACACTAACGGCTAGGGCCCGCGCCCAGCCGGATTACCATTGTACCCCTGGGGGGGTAGGCCTATATAAACCCCCAGGGCACCCATGCAAAGCGGAGACCTTTTAGAGTTTTAGACACCACATCGAGGGGAGAAGAGAGCTAGCCTTGCCCTTCTTCTTCCTCTGGCCAAACAGCTCAAGGAGCCTCTTGTAGCTACTTGTTGATCTAGTAACCATGCAGAGACCCCGCAGAGCAGCAGTAGGGGTGTTATCTCCACGGAGAGCCCCGAAGCTGGGTAAGATCCGCCGGCGTGCATGTCTTCGCCTTATCCCGCTTCTAGGCACCGGCGATGTTTTATTGGCTCCCACAATGATAAGCCATCCGTTGGCATATGTCGCACCAACCACCCGACATTTGGCGCCCACCGTGGGGCCAGGTGCACCGTCGTCCGGAGACCTGCTCTGGACGGGAACCCTCTTCCTTCCCAGCGAGCGTAGCCAGCCTGGCACGCCCGATGGCGCTTGCCCCGACGCGCTGCAAGGCACCGCCGACGCTTGTGCAGCGAGTTGCCTCGTCGATCTTCTTAGCGAGGCTCGCATCTCCGATGAGCCCGCGTCCGACGCGGGCACAGGCTGCCCCGAGAGACACCTCGTCAGCCTCCTCGACCAACTCCACGTCGCCAGCGAGCCTGCCGCGGACTTGGAGTCGGTTGGCTCCACCGACCCGATGCTTGTCGATTCCGACACGACATCGCTTGACGCCTTCCCCACCAACGTAGTGATCATCAACGACCCTCTTCCTCGAGCCGACAGCTGCGGCAGCGCCATCACAAAGGTGCTGGTCATTAGCCATGGTGTCGCCTCTGGTGAGAACGCGCACAACGCCCTGCAAGCGGTGCTGCATGATCTGTCCGCCCCCATCCCGGCAGACGCCGATGCCGAGACGCTGGAGGCACGCCGCCTCGCCCTCATTACGGAGGGCCAGAAGCTAGCCTCCATGAGACGCCTCACCAAGGCTCACCAGCACGAAGTTGACCGCGCCGCCTTCGGCACGCCGCCTCCCGATGGGCTGAGTCGCATCGGCATCATCAAGAAACGCGGCGCGGCCATCGCCAACATGCTGGAAGCAGACCGCCCAGTCTATGCCACGCCTCTCAAGAACCTACGCGCCGCCCAGGCGGCCGTAGACGAGCTGAATGGACTGGGGGCCGACGAGCTCCCTTACATGACCAGACGCATCCAGCAGCATATCGACGCGGCCACGGAGTGGCATGAAGCCGGCGTCCGCGCTGAGAGTCCTCCCCCGCGCCGAGAGAACGGTGCGACGTCACGAACGCCGACTGCGGGCAACACCCGCGCAAGGAAAGAAAAGGAGCAGGCTACCAGCCGCAGCCGGACTCGAATCTCCATCGAGCGTGACGCGGAAGGCCGCCCTCGAGCTGTGGAGCGGCAAGGCGATCCGCCTCCACCTCCGCCTTGTGGGGAGAGATACCCTACCCCGCCGCCTGTCACGCATCCGACTCTTAGCGGCCGACTGGGTCGCCGCGAAGGAGTCGGCGAGAATGACGCTCGCCACCGGATCGACCGCCTAGCGCGATCCCTGGCCCTGGAAGAAGAAGATGATGTCGGCCCGCCTTGCTTTGGCCCCCGCATCCACGACGAGCCCTTCCCCAAAGGGTTCTCGCTCCCAAGAGACACGCCCAAGTACAACAGCTCCGTGAAGCCGGAGGATTGGTTGATCGACTACTCCACTGCAGTCAGCATAGCAAACGGCAACAGGCGTGTTGCCGTGAAGTATGTCCCCCTCATGCTCCAAGGCACAGCGCGCACCTGGCTCAACAGCCTCAAGCCCTACAGCATCAACAGCTGGCTAGACTTCACAGAAGCCTTCATCTGCAACTTCACCAGTACCTACAAACGGGCTCCCAAGCCCCGATAGCTCTCCTTGTGTGTCCAAGGGCCCAATGAATCAACACGCGACTACCTCACGCGTTGGGCCGAGCTCCGCAATTCCTGCAAAGGGGTGCACGAGGTTCAAGCCATAGAGTACTTCACCACCGGGTGCCGAGAAGGCACCCTCCTCAAGCACAAACTCCTCTGCGACGAGCCGACTACCCTCGACGAGCTACTAGTCATAGCCGACAAGTACGCCACGGCCGATTCTTCAATGAAGACCGAGCTCCGAGTAGACGCCTCCGGGAAGGTGCTCACTCCAAATCCCAAGACACCGGCTGGAGACTCCAGCCGACGCCCGTACCAGAACGACCACAAGCGCCAGGCCCCTGGGCCGCCTTCCGCCAATCCGCGGGTGGCCACAGTCGAAGAAGAACAACCCGAAGGACGACCCGCGCCCAAGAAACAGAAGGGCGACAGGCCGGCTTGGCAGCCGGCTTTCTCCTACGAGCAAGCACTTGATGCCCCTGCAAGTTCCACAGCGGTGCGAAGCCCTCCAACCACACGACCCAGAAATGCCACTGGCTCATAAGAATCTCCAAGGGCGAAGGGCTAGTGCCGCCTCCGCCTGCTGGTCAGCCGCCACCCGCCCCTCCGCAGCCGGCCGCTCGACCAGCAGTCGGAGCTGTTCAAGATGAGTTCCCCGACGAGCATGCCGCCTACGTCGTCTTCACAAGCCAACCCAAAGACCGGCGTAGCTGGCGCCGACAACACCAAGAAGTCAACGAAGTTGCCTCCAACAACCCCGAGTTCATGCATTGGTCAAAAAGGCCTATCAGCTGGAGCCGGGCCGATCACCCAGAGGTGATGCCGTCTCCCGGCTCTTACGCATTGGTCTTGGACGCCACCCTCGCAACAGAAAGGCGAGCTGCCCGTTTCTCCCGCGTACTGATAGACGGCGGGAGCAGTATCAACATACTGTACCGTGACACCATGGAGAAGCTGAGCATCAAGACAAAGCAGCTCATGCCTAGTCGGACTGTGTTCCATGGCATCGTACCCGGCATGTCCTGCTCTCCAATCGGCAAGATCAAGATAGATGTCCTCTTTGGGGACAAGGATCATTTCCGCCGAGAGGCAGTATGGTTTGAGGTAGTGGATCTAGAGAGCCCTTACCATGCATTACTTGGCCGACCTGCTTTCGCCAAATTCATGGCTGTACCCCACTACGCCTACCTCAAGATGAAGATACCGAGTTCCAAGGGCATTATCACCATAGCCGGCGACTACAAGAAATCCACCGAGTGTGCGGCAGCTAGCAGCCGGCTAGTCGAGTCCCTCGTGATTGCCGAAGAGAAGAAGATACTGGATCGAATCATGGCCATGGCCGGCAAGCAGCCGGCCCTGTCCCCTGACCCCAAGGAGTTTGATGCCCAAGGTTCTTTCCAGCCGGCCAAAGAAACGAAGAAGATACCTCTGGACCCGGAGCACCCAGAAAGGTTTGCCACCATTGGGGCAAACCTGGACAGCAAATAGGAAGGCGAGCTTGCCGATTTCCTTTGTGAGAATCGGGACATCTTCGCATGGTCCCCCAAGGACATGCCAGGTGTTCCGAAGGAATTTGCCGAGCACAAGCTACACGTCCGAGAAGGTGCAAGACCAGTCAAGCAGCCCCTCTGCCGACTGTCGGAAGAAAAGAGAAGGATTGTAGGAGAAGAGATAGCGCGGCTTCTGGCAGCCGGCTTCATTATGGAAGTTTTCTTTCTAGAGTGGCTTGCCAACCCGATCCTCGTGCTGAAGAAGAATAACAAGTGGCGCATGTGTATACACTACACCAGCCTCAACAAAGCCTGCCCCAAAGATCCCTTCGCCCTGCCAAGGATTGATCAAGTGATAGACTCCACAGCCGGATGCGAGCCGTTGTGTTTCTTAGACGCTTACTCAGGCTACCACCAGATAAAGTTGGATCCAGCTGACCCCCTAAAGACCGCCTTCATCACGCCATTCGGAGCCTTCTGCTACCTGACTATGACATTCGGCTTGAGAAATGCCGGTGCCACTTTTCAGCGTTGCATGCAGAAGCGCCTCCTCAAGCAGCTCGGCGGAAATGCCCACATCTATGTAGACGATATTGTGGTGAAGACGGAGAAGCGCGGCACCTTGCTGGAAGACCTCAAAGAAACGTTTGAAAATCTGCGCCGATTTCAGATCAAGCTCAACCCCGAGAAATGCGTGTTCGGAGTACCAGTCGGCCAACTTCTAGGCTTCCTGGTCTCCGAACGCGGCATCGAATGCAACCCAGTGAAGATCAAGGCCATAGAGAGAATGGAGATTCCCAGCAAGCTACCGACTCATGAAGAAGTCCACTCACTTCGAGTGGAACGGCCAAGCGGACCAGGCTTTCCACGAGCTGAAGAAGATGATGGCCACGCCGCCTGTCTTGGCGGCACCAACTGAGAAAGAGCCCATATTCCTTTACATTGCCGCCACTAGCCGGGTGGTCAGCACCGTTATCGTGGTCCAGCGCCCAGAAGAAGGCCGAGCTCAGGTAGTCCAGAGGCCGGTGTATTATTTAAGCGAAGTGCTATCCACCTCGAAACAGAACTACCCACACTACCAGAAGATGTGCTACAGTGTGTACTTCACCGCCAAGAAGCTCAAGCCCTACTTTCAAGAGCACCCCATCACGGTCGTATGTACTGCCCCGCTCGCCGAGATCATAGGCAGCCGGGACGCATCTGGCCGGGTGGCAAAATGGGCCATTGAGCTGGCTCCTTACACGATCTTCTACCAGCCTCGCACCGCCATCAAGTCCCAAGCATTGGCCGACTTCCTCGTCGACTGTGCCGAAACCCAGTACTTGTCGTCGGCCCCCGACTCCACGCATTGGCGGATGCACTTCGACGGGTCCAAGATGCGCACCGGCTTGGGAGCCGGCATCATCCTTACCTCTCCCAAGGGCGACAAGCTCAAGTACACATTGCAAATTCATTTTGCCGCCTCCAACAATGTGGCCGAGTACGAGGCGCTTATACACGGGCTCCGGCTAGCCAAAGAGCTCGGCATCCACCGGATCCTGTGCTATGGCGACTCGGATTTGGTGGTCCAGCAATCATCCGGCGACTGGGACGCCAAGGACGCAAACATGGCGAGCTACCGCTTCCTCGTTCAGCAAATCGGTGGATACTTCGGAGGATGTGAGTTCCTCCACGTGCCACGGGCCGACAACGAGAAAGAAGATGCCCTGGCACGAATAGGCTCCACCCGGCAAGCTATACCAGCCGGCGTCTCTCTCCAACGCCTCCTCAAGCCATCTATCAAGCCGTCTCCAGAATCTGACTCCATCTTTGTGTCGCCTGACCCCGACGCAGTCGGATCCGACTTGGGGAACCGAGCAGGCGGCTCGGGGACTTCGGCAGGCGGCTCAGGGACTTCAACAGGCGGCTCGGGGACTGCCATAGTCGTACCCGGCCCGGGGACTTCAGAGCCCGGCCCGGGGACTACTGCAGTCGGCCCGGGGACTGCATCAACACGACAGGCGGTGGCCGACTCCAACACTTTACCACCCGGCCCACCCACCGTGGTCGCAGTAGCCATTTTGGCAATAGAAGAAGTCACAGCTCCATCATGGGCCCAGCCCATCCTCAACTTCTTGGTAAACAGAGAGCTGCCGACTGATGAGATCTCGGCAAGACAAGTTCAACGCCGAGCCGGAGCATACACAATAGTAAACTGAGAGCTCGTTAGGCGCAGCGTCACTGGAGTCTTCCAGCGCTGCGTCGAGCGAGAGAAGGGCATAGCAATCCTCAAGGACATCCACCAAGGTGAATGCGGCCACCACGCGGCCTCAAGATCACTCGTCGTCAAAGCTTTCCGCCATGGATTCTTCTGGCCGACTACTTTGGATGATGCCAAGGAACTAGTCAAACACTGCAAAGGGTGCCAAGTCTTCAGCTCCAAGCAACACCTGCCGGCTTCACCAAAATCTATTCTGTTTGGTTTTGGAGTAAAATACAACTAATATTTTACACGGGTTCACCAAAATAAGTTTTGTATATAGACCAAACCTATTCTGTTTGGTTTTGTTGCCTCCCTAATAACTTTTGTTCTGCTACTACTAATGTACAAACTTAACTTTTCAGCAAGCTATGGAACAAATGGTGGAACCGCCACCTCCTGAACGTGACGAGGCAACCATAACCACAATGTCAACTCTTGTTGCTGTGGGTCAGTGCCTACCCAACCGAGGGCCAGTTCTTTTGTGCAATTCTCCCGGAATTGACCCCCTCCTCGGCTTCTCCCAGAATTGTCACTCCATTTTTTTTACAATTACTAGCTAATTAGACCTTAACTAGCAAGGAATTGTAAAAAAAATGTTAAGTGACAATTCTGGGAGAAGCTGTGGAGAGGGTCAATTCTGGGAGAATTGCCCAAAAGAACTGGCTGCACCCTGTGGAGATTTCCGTAAGTTTTCTTGTTCTTTCTTCTTTTAACTATTTTTCCTTTGTCTGAACTATATATTGGAAAGACACCCAAAGTCATCTTATAACCGAAAATGCTATATCTCACCTTCTGCGAGATTGAAGAAGCACTCGCGACTAGCGATTCATAGTGGGCCGCATCCCAATAGGAGAAAGAAGTGCACTAGCTGTAGCGGGTCTAGGAACCTTCCATGCAGTTTTTAGAATTTTTTGTTCGGCTTTTTTTTCCTTTCTTTCTTCAATGATTTTCTCTGCTGGTTTATAAGTTTTCTTCTCATTTTTTGTTGTTTACTTATTTTATTTTATTTTAACAAATATCCCATTTCCCTTTTTCCAAATGCATGGTGGCATTTTTACAAGTATATGTTGAAAATTTTCAGATAGACGCTGAACATTTTCTTGCCTTTCAACACTTATGTTAATCAGGGCCGGTCCTAAGGGGGGGGAGGGGGGCGGCCACCCTGGCCCCCACGTTCAGTGGGCCCCCTCCCAGGTGCGCAGCTGGTAATAGAGAGTAACGAGGCATGGAGTCAGCGATAGGAGCCACGCAGAGAGATGCAACACGCACATAGCGGAGACTAGTCATCGTCTTGTTTTTCTTTTGAGTCCAGTCAATGTCTTGTTTGCATTTTTAGGGGTAAAACCAAGTTTATCGATCAAAAACCATAGATAGTGAAATACATCTCGGATCATGGGGTTAATCAAGCTACAAGTGGTGCCCTTGACCTAAAAATGTGCAACTTGTCTAGACTAGGAGTATCGTCCGATCTTCCGGTGTTGAGTAGCCCAAAAATTTCTATGTAAGGCCTGCAGGGTATAGCTAGGGTAAAGAAAAGGGGCCTGGCCCAAAAGGGTGTTGTAGTGAGCTCCCGTCGATGCGTGTGTTATGCTTGTTTTTTTTTTAAATCATGAAAAATGAAAAAAAAGTTCACCTATATTTTTTTCAAAATACACAAAATGTGAAAAATTTCACAAAAACGAAAAAGAGTTCACTGATTCTAAATTTTTTTCACAAAATCAATGAATTTGAAGAAAAATAAAGTACATCGAATTTTTAAATATTTCATTGGATCTGAAAATAGTTCATTGATATCAAAAAAAGTTTGTCAAATTTTGAAGAAATCCATCAATTTCGAAAAAAGTTGATCAACTAATTGATTGCGAACGGCTGGGAACGTAGCGTTGTGGTGCCATTTGGAATCGATTGCGTCGATCCGTGCCCGACATCATTTAAGAGGTAAGAACATCAAAATTGAAAGACCACATGTACGCTTAGAGTTATTGGTTTGGACTTTCAATCCATTGATCGAGGGTGCCAACGCACCATACTTTTCTGTTCGTTTCCCCTTGCTGATGTCCTGCCTAGTTGCCGATGAAAGGTTGCAAACGTTGCGCGATTCCGGTCACTACAGATGATAGATTAAGTCAGGAAAACTCTGTTGCAGTTCTCTACTTACCTTCCCGAATCCTGTTTTCGATGGCTTCTCATTCCTATTCAAACAAGTGATGTTCTGTGTATAGGAATAAGCCAATCGCTTCAGGGCGGGGATGTTCGTGGTGACCCCAAAATTGAAGATCGCCGGAGTTCTCCTGCAAGTGGCCATCGCCGACGAGAACGTCATCCGTAACCGCCGGGGTGGCCTAATCTCTCTCGTGGCCTTCTGCTCTCGGCCAAAGCGTGCTGATATAACCTGTTAAAGTAAATAACCAGAGGGAGAATCGAGAGATGTGTAAATGAATCAAGTATATCTCTGTATTGATGATGATGTGTTATATATACTGTTACAAGGGACACGAGTAAAGGGTCGTGTCTGTTGAGATAGAGAAGGAGAGGGGATGCGTCTCCCGGAGGGGATAACCACATACCGGTTGCTAAACTAAGGTGGTTGTTAATTATTCCCTCAAAAAAAAGATGGTTGTTAATTAAACAAAGTTTATTAGGATTATAATTAATCCTTGATAGGATCAATGAAAGTGGTCTATCCAATATGTGCTAGCAAGCAGTTTTGGGAAGCTTCTAAGGGTCTGTTCGCGGAAACCTCCACACGGTTTTTGGAAGGTTATTCTTATTATTATTTTTTGTTTTTTCTATCTTTATAATTGTTTTTTCTCATGACTTGGAACTTTATACCTGACTTGGAAACTATCTCTGTGGATGAAAAAAATGGCTCCTGAAACCAGGAAGGCTTGAAGGCGTCTACAATGGTGCCCGCCGCCACAAGGTTTTGTCAAGATCAATATAAATGGGGTAGTTGGAAGAAACGAAGATCGAGGTGTGGTTTCTGCTATTTGTCAGGATCGGAACACAACATATCTTGGTTCGTCTTTAGTCACATTTAACCGCATAACCAATGTTCCTACCCTCGTAGCTTTGGCGTGTAGTGAGGCGCATGCACTAGCCTCTGATATTTTTGTGTGAGGAATGTTCTGATTTCATCTGATAGTATAACAGCTATCAATGACATTGTTGAAAATACGAGAGGGATGCATGCCGCGGTGATCAGGGAGTTAAACGCTTCGGAAGGGTGATTTTGGAGCATGCTGGTTTATTTATGAAACTAGGAGAAGGAATTATGAACCTGATAGTTTGGCTAAATACTCTTTTGTCTTTAGACTTTGGTAAACATCTGTGGCTTGTGGAGCCACATGATCTTGCACATAGTCCTGTTGAACATTGTTGTTGAATAAAGTAAACCGCAGTTCTCTCTATGAAAAAAGAGGACAGGACAGTTCTTTATTAGTTTAAATTAACCCATTTTTTATTTCTTTTTATTCTATAGCAGAAACTACATTTTTCAAGACGGCCAAAGGCAGCTTATAACTAAATATCATTAGTGAAACTTGCAGGGCTTCGAGGAGCCAGACCCAGCCCCTGTACCTGTGTCCCCTGTGATCATTTGTTCCCCGTGACTCGTCAGATCGGAGTTGATTACAGGAGAAACTTGGGGTGGAGAAAACATCAAAAGAAAGAGGTAAAATTCAAACTGAACAAGAATGCCACTCGCATAATTGAACCACGGACCATCAGTTTACTATACTGAGGAGCTGATTATAATGCTTAATATGGTTCTTTATACTAGGGATGAAGAGAAGGAAAAATAAGCGCAGACAAGAACAGCATAGGAAGAGGGACCATGTCTTCATTCTAGGCACCACCGCTAGCAGTCTCTGCTTCAGTCCTGTTATTCCTGGCATGAAACTATATCACAGTCCTCTTCTTGGTTTGTCTTTTCTATATACTTCATCCGTTTCTAAATATAAGTCTTTTAGAAGATTTCGCTATAGAGACTAAAAGACTTATCGGAGGGAGTCTTATGTAAAATGCTGAAAGTGAAGTAACTGAGAAACCATGAGCAATGTGCTAAGCAAAACATCAGTAGCTATCAACTAAGATTGTTGTGTATTTCCCGGTTTCCCCTCATGTTTTGTCGGTTGCTTTGATTGATGGTCCATTTAATAGCATGGTGATCCAGAGAAGCATAAAGTTAGCAGCTATACTGTATGGAAATGAAAAATCTTCATATTTTAAATCCTGGTGCCATTTAGCTGAAACGACTGAAATGTTGATTTGACCTTCTGTTAGAGCTTTTAAATGCATGGATGCAAAGCAAATCGAAGTTAGGCGAGTCTTATGTAATCTGTATTTTATGTATGGGCAATAAAAATTTTTATGTAATCTGTTCTTTAGCTGTAAAATTTCTTTTCGTAATTAGATAGGAACTGAAGAATTTGGAGATGTCAGAGAGTCCTGTATGGTTATGATCGATGTTTGGACTGGTGATCTTATTCAGTGCAAAAAACAACCAAACAGTGAATGAGAAGAGCATCCTATTTGAATTGCGAAGACAACACTCGTATAATAAAGCAACTTGTTCAGATGTAATGATGGCCGTTCAACTCTATTTACTACTCCCTCCGTCCCATAGTATAAAAGCATTTTTGACACTACAATGCTCTTATATTATGAGCGATTGATAAGATTTTTTCTTCTTCAAATGAAACTCTACTTGTAAAGTAGATTCGTCGCATCATTCGCACTGATGATCTATATGCAACTTCAGCATTGCAAATTGGAAGAAGTTAGAAAAAAAGGTCAACAGCGTAGCAAGATAACACACACCAAACGGCAGTTGGTGTCTGTGATTTTGAGTAAGCGGCAGTTGTTAACGATTAACAAATGGCTCTGTCGATACTGGTTGCAGTTTGACATCTAAACATTCTTTCAAAGCTTTGGTTCTCATCTCAAACAAAATCACTCTTGCCAGCGGTAAGACAGTACCAGAGGAACTAACAAACCCACTATGAAGTACTGGATATCCACCAACACTGAAATGATGATTCAAAGTAGTTCTCTGCACAAAAATCCCCCAACATGATCAAAGGACACAGGAGACAAGTTAGCAACACTGTCTACTTCTACTTCTTGGGACCAGACTTAGCAGCCGCCTTGGCCTTCCTCGCAGCCGCCACGGCAGCAGCCAGCTTTTCAGCCTTGGCCATCCTCTTCTCAGCGGCCTCCTTCAGCTTTGCCTTGATTTCCGCGGCGGCCTGAGCTGCCTTTGCCTTCCTTGCTGTGTCCGCCTCCTTCCTCTCGGCGTTGGACTGCTTCCACTTGGTCAAATTGGCGTCACGGACCTCTCTCGCCTTAGCCTTTCTAAGGGCAGCAGCCTGTTCTGACTTGGACCTCCACTTCGCACCTGTCTGCTCCGCCTTGGCCTTCCTGGAGGCGGCAGCCTCGACATCCTTTGCCTTCTTCTCAGCGGCAGCATCCTCTGCCGCCTTCTTTGCGAGTGCAGCCATCACCGCTTTAGCATTCACCGCATCCTCCAGCTCCTGTTTCTCAGCTTTGTATTGGGCGATACCCCTATTCAAGGCTTGGACACGGACAGCATTCAATAAATGAAAGTAATCCGTGTAGGGGATGTTATTCTCTCTGATTGTCATCACGCCAAAGTAAACCAGTGTACCCCAGGCAAAAAAACCACCGCCGTAGTTGAGACAAGTCCAACCTTTACCAATACCTTCAATCTGGCTGTCTGATAGTAAAAGAGTCTCCTTGCCAATGTTAGTAAGCCACTTCTGAATAAAGTCGGTTTGATCGACATCCTCCTTCAGTTCATACAATAGGCCAACTATGCGATCTAGTCCCGTCGAGACATGAACTCTATCCTTTTGATACAGCTTCTCGAATTTATCAAACTTGTCAAGGTCAGCACAACCCTGAATATTTATCACAGCATGTTTATCAGAACATAAGTACAATACTCGGCCACAAAATTAAAAAGGACAGCATACAAAATACAAAATGCAAATATTGTGTATCTTAAGGCATAAATAGAACATCACATAATAAAATCAACAAAGGATTTATTTATGCATTATTGTGTTCAGTGAAGATTTACTTATAGCATGAATTTCAGGAAGGAATTAAAGTCAGGGATTCCAACTATCAAGGACCACGAACCTTGTTATCGAACAAGACCAGAACAAATGTGCAAGAACACATAGTAAAAATAGCTAATAGAAAAAGCAGAGGCATCCATATATTGCAAAAAACATAACGCAATGTACATTTTCATATCAACGAATAGACAAAAATAAGTGTACTTGACAAAGCACCCAGATTTCTGTACAGGTGACAAGCACACAATTATTTATACAAATTCCACAAGCAAAACAGCTCATACTAAGGCTTCTGTAAGAAAAAATACGATTAACTTTTGCCAGATGGACACTTCAGGAGATAATTCATGCAAATCAGCCCAATTCTAGCCTATAATATCCAAACCATGGCTTACATTATGAGAACAAAATTGTTCATTTATTCATGAACTAAAC
Organism: Triticum aestivum; assembly: GCF_018294505.1. Lineage (NCBI taxonomy): Eukaryota > Viridiplantae > Streptophyta > Magnoliopsida > Poales > Poaceae > Triticum > Triticum aestivum. The sequence goes on from NC_057795.1 coordinate 691,379,849, forward strand.
CCTGAAACAAACAACAAGAGGGTTTATGCTTCATCCATCATGGATGTATAAATTTTGTAAGGTCGGCATACCACTGAATATTTATCACAACACTACAATACTCAGCGACAGAATTAAACAACACAGCTTACCAAATATAACATACAAACACAAAGCATCAATCAAATTGTCTAGCTTCAGGCACAAATAAAACATCTCATAATCAAATCAACAAGGAAATATTTATTTACTAATTCCCAGAATTTAGGAAAGGGATTGAAGTTAGGGATTCCAACTATAAGGGTTCACAACCCCTTGATGTCAAAACAAGACCAGAGCACATGTGCAATAACAGACTTCATTCATAAGAGCACATGAGCAGGGGCATCCATATATTGCAAAAAACATCTTGCAATAGACATGCTTATGTATGCTTCTGTATCATTAAACACATTGAAAAAACTAACTGTATTTTACAAAGCAGCCAGATTTCTGTACAGGAGTTAAGCACATTTATTCATACAGATTCCACAAGCAAAATTGCCCATAGACTACTGCAAGAAAATTTACAACTAACTTCGGCCAGATGGTCACTGTGGGCGAATTCATGCCACATCAGCCATATTCTAGCCTATAGGATAAAAATAATGGTCTACATTATGAGAATCGAATAGCAGACGACGTCATGAATGGGGGAGACAGGACCAGGGAGGAACATACCTTCTGGGTGCTGAAGAAACGGGGACCAGACAGGGGTAGAAAGCACGTCCTGGAGACAGAAGAGAAGTACCCTGCAGAGGTCTTGGGAATAAGAACCAGCGACCTGGACACCCTGGAAATGCAACAAAAAAGGTCAACCAGGGCAGATCCGACGACTTGATTGAAATTGGAAGTGGGAAGAGGGGCTCACCTGGAGAGACAAGGGCAGTATGCAGCAGAGCTCTTGATAAGGAGATCCGCAGACCTGGAAACCCTGGAAACTCAACAAAGAAGGTCAACCAGGGCAGATCTAACGATTTCGTCATGGAAATTGACAGTGGGACGAGAGACTCACCTGGATCCAGAAAGGCAGTAGGCGCTAGTGCTCTTGGGAAGGGGATCGGCCGGCCTGGATAAAATGGAAATGCAACAAACTATGATAAACCAGCATTTTCAATGAATCCGTCCAGGAGACAGAGACAAGGACAGGGGATCACCAGTATCCTGAAGTGCTGTAGGCTGCGTCGCTCTTGGGAAGGGGATCTGCCGAACTGGACGCACTGGAAATGCAACAAACTTAGGTAAACCAGCAAATCCGACAGCTTGGTCCAGGAATTGGAGAAGGATGAGGGCTCACCTGTAAACCCCCATGGCCTGAGCTTTCGTGGGTCCTTCCACGTCAAATTTCAATGCCTTTTGAACTGCCAGTTCAATGGTATGCTTTAGAGCATCCTGCTACAAAAATTGAACAAGAAGTCATCAGGGTAGAAATCAACTTCTTACAAAACAAGGAATATATCTACTAAACACAGTACTAAACATTTAGAAATACAAGATCTGAACAAAAACAAAATAATAAACAATATCAAAGCATTATACATAAGTTTTAAGCAAGCAAACAGAATCTAAATTGGTTGATGAAACAATATAAGGAAGTTTATACAGGAACTTGCAATTGGTTGATGAAAACAAACACGCGACTATTGTGGATTGCTGTACAACCGCAAAACACATGCAGAGTAAATTCTCTACGTATGAGAATGATAAATACAAAGCAGGTGAAAGTGAACAAATAATTCTTACCGATTTGAGACCCTCATCGACTGCAGCTTGGACCACGAGCTTCAGAGCATCCTGTAAAAAAAGTTGAACCAAAAGTTGTCAGGGTATCTTTAAACAACTAACAAAACAATAAATATCACTATTAAAAGCAGTTATAAACAATTAGAAATACAACTGAAAGGTTAGGCAAGGCACAAAATAGTAAGGAGGCATAATAAACGAACTTAGAAAATTTAAGACAAATCTGACTCAAAACAATATAAGAAACTATATCAAAGCAGTATACTTAAATTTTAAGAAAGAACCATGAGAAACTTAATTTGTTCAGGAAATGATATAAGATACAACAGAAGAAAGTTCACAACAGGAACTACCAATTTGTTGATGAAAACCTAATTTCATTTCCATATATTAAATTAAGCTAACCAGCACTATACAATCATAGATTCCAGTCAACATGAACTTAATTAAATGTTTTATTCCAGTCAACATGCAGAAATACATATGTATGGAAGTGAACAAAATAATCTTACAGATTTCAGTCCCTCCTGGACAGCATCCTGAATCATCGTAAGAGAAGGGTCCTGAAATACAACAAAAAGTCAGAATAGAACATCGTAACAAGAAGACAATAGCTACTTTATATCCAGTAACAGAAAAAATGACGACTACTATGCAACGGAGAACTTGGGAGTTCATGCGTCTGAATATAGAAGTACATTAGGCATTGCCCAAAAAAACAGACATTTTTCCAAGTGCAATCATCCTAAGTAAAAATTAAAAATGGTTTTATCAGGCAGAAAATAAACAATGATGAACTTTGGAGTCCATGTGTCTAAATATTTAATTAAGTTAGACATCATTTTAGTGTATGGCTTTACAAGGCAGAAATTAAACAATAATCCCCCAAAAGAAACTGCCCCTTTTACCACACACAATCTGCATTAATGGAATTAAACATAAACGTGAATTGTCAATCAAATCAACACAGGACAAAAAGATGAACTGATTTGCTATGTGAAACCTAAATATAGTTCGATCTAAACACAGATTGAACAAGAATCTGCCATGGAAAGAATCTGTAACACTTCATCTCAACCCATAATCTAAAAAATTTTTTTGGAATAGTTGGATCATAAAAGCAACAGCTGTTGCAACACTAGGACTGTGGAGGTTAACAATTTGTAACAAGAAAAAAATTACTGAAATAAGCTGGAGTCTACTGCACACAACAGGGATATGTATAGACCAAGCAGATCCGACACATCAAAGATTACACATCATCCTCAGGACTAAAACAACATCACTCATCTATTGAGGGGCATGTATACACAAGCAAGTTCAGGACCTGGATGGGCGGAGACGAGGGCCTGTAGGGACGTACCTTTGTGGAGAGGAACCGGAAACCCGATGGGAAAGGGGAGCAGGCCGCTGAGATTTTCGGAAGAAAAACCTCCCCAGCCCTGAAATGCGACCACGAACGTGAACCATGGCACGACGAAAGTCAACGAGGGCAGATCTGATGGTGAGAATCGGTCGAGGGACTACCTGGTTGCCACGAGAGAGTGCTGGCGGAGAGATCCAACGCCCCTGGCCGCAGTTCCAGCGGCAGACCGGAGCGCCATGGCCTTCGGAGTGGTCGAATCCAGCAGCTGGGAGAGCTGCCTGACTCTCTCAGCCTCCGCCGCCGGTTTAGGGTTTCGGGGAGGGGGCGAAATGACCATCAATATATAGAGAGAGTGAGGTTTCCCAGCCATTCGCGAAGAAGGCCGATCTCGGCCCACAGCAAACCAGATCAGTTACACAGCAGCCCAGCCCATTCCGAATTTCAAGTTACGGCCGCCACGGCCAAGCCCAGAAGAAAATCGACATTGGACGGCCCGAAAGGATAAAAGAAGCCCAAGAAAAGAATAAGGAAGAAGAAAAAACTGTGGACTACGTCCAAATCACATATCGGCGCATCCCTCTCGCCTGACGAGCTGTGCGACCGGGGAAACTGAATTCCAGAGATGAACAAAGCACAAATCGATATGAACACCAGATCTAGATCCAGATCCAACTACAAAGGTCTGAAAAAAAATCTGAGAAACCGACAGCATAATACACAAAGGTAACTACCATGAACATGAGATGCTAACTGCAGCAATCTCGATCTTCCGAAGATGCCATGGCCACCATGGACATGGCCAAAGTCTTCAAGGGCAAGCCTCAAGAGACCTTGGCCATGGCCGTGGGAGCCAGGCCATGGATGAGCGGAGCCTCTCTGTCGTCGCAGGAGGCTTGGCTGAGCTCGTTGTGTTGCGGGAGGCTGGAGGAGGAAGAAGGAGAGGAGGCGCCGCCTAGGGTTAATCAGAGATGAGATGGAGATGCGGGGGAAAGGGCGAGGATGGAGGCCGAGGCTGAGCTTATATAGCTGGTGGGCCGAGAGGGGAGGGCCGGTTCGTTTCCAAGATTGCTCGTATCGCGAAATTCATGGCCTAAATCGTGCGGTGGGCAGCTGAGCCGCGCGGGGTCAGTAGGAGCTCACTGTCCGAGCTGGCCTCTAGCGAGGACACCTGAACACGTCACGGAGCCCCGGACCCCACCCGCCATGGAGACCAAGGGTGTCCCACACACCCTGCCACCGAATCTGGAGAGAAAAGTCGTGACGCGCACGAGATTTAAGGCCCTGACATTGTCTCCTCATCTCCGCCGTCGGTGGAGATCGCACGGCCCGCGGTCTCTCCAAGGAAGCACACGATCCGCGTACTCTCCCCTCATTGGCTGCGTCCACCGGTTTTCCTTTTTCTACTACGTATAGTACTAATTTGTAGGGACGCGCGCGGTACTGCTGTTCCGTTGGGTCATCACGTCAAAACGACACGCCTTTGTTTCGGGAGTTTTGTTACGTTTTTTTTT
>NC_057795.1:691384827-691457311 GCF_018294505.1 Triticum aestivum
GGAGGAGTTTTGTTACGTTTTACTACGTGACATGATAGTGCCCGATTGGAAAAAGTCCAATTTTTCTTAGGGTTGAAAAAGTCCATTTTAAACCCTACAAACTCTTAAAGGTAGGGCGAAACAAACCCTCAAATCGAACTCCCGGTCGATTGCAATCTGAACCACGTTTTGGTCCCTGTAGGGTTCTTCCCGACGAGCTCCGGCCCGCCTCTTTTGCCGCGCCACCGCGCCCTCCCACGCTCGCCGTTGCCCGCGCCGCGACTCCCGCTCCTGTCACACGTGCGCCACCCTACGCCGGCGCCACCCGCTGCTCCCCTCCCCCTCGGCGACCGGACACTCCGGCATCCGACGCCCGCACCCGGCTCCGCCCCCGTTTCACCCGCGCCCCTCGCCCATTAGCCTGCTTTGGCCTCTGTGCCTGTGGCATGTGGGGCCCACCCCTGTATTGTTAAAGAAAAACAAAAATGTAAAAAAAGAATTAAAATGATAATAATTTGATTAATTAATTAATTAATTTAATCGTGTTAATTAACCTAACCTAATTAATATGATTAGTTAGCTAATTAATTGTTAATTAATTAAGCAGACAATGACGATTGGGCCTTACTGCCCCTTTGACCAGTCAACCCGGTCGGAGTTGACTATGGACCCTGCTGACGTCATGCTGATGCAATAACTCTGTTTTAGATTTAATATTAATTTCAGAATATGTTTAAAACTTTAAAAATTAGTATAAATTAATCCGTAGCTTAGATGAAAAAGTTTATACATGAAAGTTGCTCAAAAAAATATGACGAATTCAAATAGGCTCTCCGTTCATCTGTCACATGCCACTAGCATAACGAATATGGAGCCGTCCCCCTTCGTTTCATCTGTGTGAAAATGCAAACTTCGGGAAAACTTTCTCGGATGTTTTCCCCCTTCGTCGGTATCGTATAACACTGCATTAGAACACCTCTAGCTATGCGTGTTTTCATGTCATGCATCTATTTGCTTGTATTTACTGTTTCTTCCCCCTCTTGTTCTCTCTGGTAGACCCCGAGACCGCTGTTGATGCCCCTGTGATCGACTACGTCGACGACGACCCTTCTTCCCTTTCAGCGGAGCTTCCAGGCAAGCCCCCCCCTTTGATCATCCCGATGTCGCCCATTCCATTCTCTGTTGCTTGCACTAAATTTTGCTATTGTAATTGATTGTTCATATTCTGATGCATAGCGTGCTTTTGTAACCTGCTTATTGTTACCTACCTGCTTATCCTAAACTGCTTGCTATAGGTTGGTTAGTGTCCATCAGTGACCCACACCTTGTTCTTGTTGCCCCTGCTTCATCATCGACGACTTGATTAACGTGATCGACGACCAGAGCCCGACACCTCATATCACATCACGCCCCTTTTGTTGCTCGACTTTGCAGAGCTACTATCGAGCGTCGAGGGTGATACCTCATAATGCACTCCTGATGATAATTCTGTAGTGTAGCTATTCGGTCGTGGTCATCAAGGGTGATTCCTCTTTCACCACTCCCGATACGACTCTGTTGTGCAACCCCTCAAGTGTGAACCTCGAGGGTGGTTCCTCCTACGTTCACCTTGATGATTACATCGAGTGGAATCCGCCGAGGGTGATTCCTCGGGTTTTCCCCCTAGATGTTTTGGACACCCGGTTACCTGGACTTTACTTGAGACCATTGTTAAAGTCAGGTTGACCTTGAGGGGTACCCGCGAGTTGATGTGAAAGTCGGGCGGGCTCGTAGAGCACTCGCGAGTTTTCTATGAGGCACGGCCAGGCATTCTGGGCCCTTGCCGTAAGTCCACGAGACGGGGCGACGGGGTCACATTATCATGAGTCTCTGCTCGTCTCCGCGAGCCCCCAATGCACTAACATGTATGGGTATTTGTTCTGAGTTAGCCTATGGCCTTTACGCACTAACCACCACGCGGGAATAGTTATAGGCCTCGGCGTCGCAGTATCAGCCAAAGCTTTGTCAGATGTCCAATTCAGCATTGCGACACGGTCGGATCGCGTTGACCATCCGAGGTGGCGCCGGTATTCACCCTGCGCGCAACGACCCGGAGTGCAAGCAGGCGATGAGCCCAAGACCCCGGAGCGCTTAGGATGTAGACCAGCGGGGACCTCTCTGCTGAGCCTAGGTAGGGTTGTGACGTGTTGATCTTCCGAGGCCGGACATTGACTCAAAAAAGTGTGTCCGACCAGAGTAATCAAGTGTTTTGGGTAATGTGGTGCACCCCTGCAGGGAAGTTATCTATTCGAATACCGTGTCCACGGTAATGGACGTTCAGACTTGCATCCTGATTTATTACAACTAGAGCTGGTTACCTGAGACATGTGATGGATATGTTGGCTCCGGGATTGCTTTCTCGCAGGGAGTCGAGGAAGGATCTTTGGGCGTTAATATTACAACATGCTTGTTATTTATAAACTGCTATTCTATACTCTTCTGAATGCTGCAAGATGCTTGGAGCTGCTTGAAGATACTAGTCTTCGATAGTCTAGGCCTTCCCCTCTATTCTGGCATTATGCATTTCAGTTTACAGGTACATCCCTTCCTTTGATACCAATGCATACTTAGTATAGATCTGATGCCTACGAGTACTTTGGATGAGTACTCACGGTTGCTTTGCTACCCATTTCTCCCTTCTTTCTTCTTTCTGGTTGTTGCGATCATTTGATGGATCCCAGGAGTCAGACGTCGCTATCGACGACTACTACTACCCCGATGGTGCCTACTGCTATGTGGAGATTGTCAATGACCAGGAGTGGTTAGGAGGTCCCAAGCAGGAGGCCTTGCCTCTTCGATCATTCCTTCTTTTGTGCTAGCCTTCTTAAGGCATCCTTGTTTAACTTATGTATGTACTCAGATATTGTTGCTTCCGCTGACTCTTGTGTATCAAGCTTATGTAGTCGAGCCCTCGAGGTCTCTGGCTTGTAATATAAAGCTTGTATTATTTTGATTTGTGTCTAGAGTTGTGTTGTGATATCTTCACGTGAGTCCCTGATCTTGATCGTACACATTTGCATGTATGATTAGTGTACGGTCGAATAGGGGGCGTCACAACCAATGCAAATTCAAGCCACACAGGGGGTTTATGAATATATGGGAATTTATAGGCCATGAATTAGGTCAAAGGGAGGTGCTCCCCCCTCCCCCAGGGCGCGCCTCGTGAGCTTGCCGCTCCCTTGTGCATTTTCTGGTCTCTCCCCAAAGCTTCTAGGGTCTCTCGTAGTCCAGAAAAAACCACCATAAAGTTCATCGTGTTTAGACTTAGTTTGGTATGACTTTTCTGTGAAACAAAGAAAGCGCAAAAATTAAGAACTGGCACTGTGCACTAAGTTAATATGTTAGTCCATAAAAATATTTTAAAATAGCATATAAAGCGTACGAACATGATAATATAATAGTATGTAACAATAAAAAATTATAGATACGTTAAAGAGTGAGTTGTGTAATTTGATCTGGGCTTTGAGCCTATCACCGTGCATACATTTAATTACACTACTATTTCTCTTGTATATTTTTAGAATACAACATGAGAAGTTATCAGTGACACAAAAGAAAAAAACAAGACAACTGATACTACAATGCCTTGAGGCACACATCGCTTAACCAAGAGGCTCGTAAACCACACCCACCAGAATTAAAAGTGACATAGAAGAAAAGCCCATATGATTGTAGTCGCTGTTGGGAAACGTAGTAATTTCAAAAAAAATCCTACGCACACACAGGATTATGGTGATGCATAGCAACGAGAGCGGAGAGTGTATACACGCACCCTCGTAGACCGAAAGCGGAAGCGTTAGCACAACGCGGTTGATCTAGTCGTACGTCTTCACGATCCGACCCATCAAGTACCAAACGCATGGCACCTCCGAGTTCAGCACACGTTCAACTCGATGACGTCCCTCGAACTCCGATCCAGCCGAGCTTTGAGGGAGAATTCCGTCAGCACGATGGTGTGGTGATGATGATGATGTTGCTACCATCGCAGGGCTTTGCCTAAGCACCGCTACGATATTGTTGAGGTGGATTATGGTGGAGGGGGGCACCGCACACGGCTAAGAGATCCAAGAGATCAATTGTTGTGTCTATGGGGTGCCCCCTCCTCTGTATATAAAGGAGGGGAGGAGAGGGCCGGCCAAGGGGAAAAGGCGCGCCCAAGGGGGAAGTCCTACTCCCACCGGGAGTAGGACTCCTCCTTTTCGTATTTGGAGAGGGAGAGGGAAGGAAGAGGAAGGAGGGAGGAAGGAAAGGGGGCTGGCCCCCCTCCCAATTTGGATTGGGCTTGGGGGGGCGCCCCCTCCCCTGCTCCTTTCCCCTCTGAGGGAGTCCTGGATTAGGGGGTGTCTGGATGGCCAGACTATGACCTTTGGCCGGACTCCCGGACTATGAAGATACAAGATTGAAGACTTCGTCCCGTGTCCGGATAGGACTTTCCTTGGCGTGGAAGGCAAGCTTGGCGATACGATATGTAGATCTCCTCCCATTGTAACCGACTCTATGTAACCCTAGCCCTCTCCGGTGTCTATATAAACCGGAGAGGTTTAGTCCGTAAGACAAACAACAATCATACCATAGGCTAGCTTCTAGGGTTTAGCCTCTCTAATCTCGTGGTAGATCTACTCTTGTACTACCCATGTCATCAATATTAATCAAGCAGGAGTAGGGTTTTACCTCCATCGAGAGGGCCCGAACCTGGGTAAAAACGTCGTGTCCCTTGTCTCCTGTTACCATCCGCCTAGACGCACAGTTCGGGACCCCCTACCCGAGATCCGCCGGTTTTGACACCGACATTGGTGCTTTCATTGAGAGTTCCTCTGTGTCGTCACCTTTAGGCCCGATGGCTTCTTCGATCATCAACCACGACACGGTCCAGGATGAGACTTTTCTCCCCGGACAGATCTTCGTATTCGGCGGCTTTGCATTGCGGGCCAATTCACTTGGCCATCTGGAGCAGATCGAAAGCTATGCCCCTGGCCATCAGGTCAGATTTGGAAGTTTAAACTACACGGCTGACATCCGCAGAGACTTGATCTTCGACGGATTCGAGCCACAGCCGAGCGCACCGCACTGTCACGATGGGCATGATCTAGCTCTGCCGCCGGACAGTGCCCAGGGCGTCGCTCAAGTGTCCGCTCCGACCCTTAGCTTGGAGCCAACTGCGCTGGTCGAGGATGGGTGGCTAGACGCCGCCTCGGGGGCTGCAATCTCTACGGTGATCGAGCTGAAAACCAATCTTGTCCTTCGCGGAGCTCGTGACTCCAAGGTCCCGGACTCCTTTCCGGACTCCGAATATTCCGCATCCCTCCCGATCGAACCCAATTGGGCTCCGATCATGGAGCTCACCGCCGCAGACATCTTTCAACACTCGCCCTTTGGCGACATCCTGAATTCACTAAAGTCTCTCTCTTTATCAGGAGAGCCCTGGCCGGACTATGGTCAGCAAGGTTGGGATGCGGATGATGAAGAAATTCGAAACCCACCCACCACCCACTTCGTAGCCACTATCGACGATTTAACCGACATGCTCGACTTCGACTCCGAAGACATCGACGGTATGGACGCCGATGAAGGAGACGACCAAGAACCAGCGCCTATAGGGCATTGGAAAGCCACCTCGTCACACGACATATACATGGTGGACACCCCAAAAGAAGGGGATGGCGATGGAACAACGGAGGATGACCCCTCCAAGAAACAGCCTAAGCACCGGCGTCAGCGGCGCCGCTCTAAATCCCGCCATAGCAAAAACGGGGATTCCGGCACCGGAGACAATAACACCCCGGACAGTGCCAAAGACAACCCCCTCCAGCAGGATTCAGCGCAAGAGGATGGAGAAGCCAGCCCTCATGAGAGAGCGGCAGACAGAGAGGTCGAGGACGATAATTACATGCCTCCCTCTGAAGACGAAGCAAGCCTCGACGACGACGAATTTGTCGTGCCTGAGGACCCCGTCGGACAAGAGCGTTTCAAACGCAGGCTTATGGCCACGACAAGGAGCCTCAAGAAAAAACAGCAGCAGCTTAGAGCTGACCAAGATTTGCTAGCCGACAGATGGACTGAAGTCCTGGCGGCCGAAGAGTACAAACTCGAACGCCCCTCCAAGAGCTACCCAAAGCGCAGGCTGCTACCCCAATTAGAGGAGGAAGCAACTAAACCTACATCACCAGCGTATGACGCGGCCGACCGGCCACCTCATGGCCGCGACAGAGAGGCCTCTCGGGCATCCATTCAAGCCGCACCCTGGCGCTGCTCAAAAAGTACCAAGGCACGGGGAAAGGCGCCAGACCTGCGAGACATATTGGAGGACAAGGCCAGGCAAACATGATCGATCTACGGATCGTGTGGGCGCCCCACGACACATGACGATAACCGTCACGCCGGATATGGCAAATACGGCCAGGCCGAACAGGGCAGGCAAAGCTCATATGAGCTACGTCGTGATATAGCCTAGTACAGAGGCGCCGCACACCCACTATGCTTCACAGATGAAGTAATGGTTCATCAAATCCCCGAAGGGTTTAAACCCGTAAACATCGAATCATACGATGGCACAACAGATCCTGCGGTATGGATCGAGGATTATCTCCTTCATATCCACAGGGCCCGCGGGGATGATCTACATGCCATAAAATACCTCCCACTCAAGCTTAAAGGACCAGCTCGGCATTGGCTTAACAGCTTGCCAGTAGAGTCAATTGGTTGCTGGGAGGACCTGGAATCCGCATTCCTTGACAACTTCCAGGGCACTTATGTGCGACCACCAGACGCCGATGACCTAAGCCACATAATTCAGCAGCCAGAGGAATCAGCCAGACAATTCTGGACACGGTTCCTAACCAAGAAAAATCAAATAGTTGACTGTCCGGACGCAGAGGCCCTCGCAGCCTTCAAACATAACATTCGCGACGAATGGCTTGCCCGGCACCTTGGACAGGAAAAGCCGAAATCCATGGCAGCCCTCACAACACTCATGACCCGCTTTTGCGCGGGAGAAGACAGCTGGCTAGCTCATAGTAATAACATGACCAAGAGCTCTGGTAATTCAGATACCAAGGACAACAATGGCGGGTCGCGTCGCAACAAGCACAAGCGTCACACTAACGGCGACAATACCGAGGATACGGAAGTTAATGCCGGATTCAGAGGCTCTAAACCCGGTTAGCGGAAGAAGCCATTCAAAAGAAATCCTCCGGGCCCGTCCAGTTTAGACCAGATACTCGATCGCTCGTGCCACATACACGGCACCCCCGGACAACCAGCCAATCACACCAACAGGGATTGTTGGGTGTTCAAGCAGGCAGGCAAGTTAAGTGCCAAAAACAGAGACAAGGGGCTGCATAGCGATGACGAGGAGGAGCCACGGCCGCCGAACAACAGAGGACAGAAGGGCTTCCCCCCACAAGTGCAGACGGTGAACATGATATACGCAACCCACATCCCCAAAAGGGAACGGAAGCGTGTGCTCAGGGACGTATATGCGTTGGAGCCAGTCGCCCCAAAGTTCAACCCATGGTCCTCCTGCCCGATCACTTTTGATCGAAGGGACCACCCCACTAGAATTCGTCACGGCGGATTCGCCGCATTGGTTCTAGACCCAATCATTGACGGATTTCACCTCACTAGAGTCCTCATGGACGGCGGCAGCAGCCTGAACCTGCTTTATCAGGATACAGTGCGAAAAATGGGCATAGATCCCTCAAGGATTAAACCCACAAAGACGACCTTTAAAGGCGTCATACCAGGTGTCGAAGCCAGCTGTACAGGCTCAGTTACACTCTAAGTGGTCTTCGGATCCCCGGATAATTTCCGAAGCGAGGAGTTAATCTTCGATATAGTCCCGTTCCGCAGTGGCTATCACGCCCTGCTCGGGCGAACCGCATTTGCAAAGTTCAATGCGGTGCCGCACTACACATACCTCAAGCTCAAGATGCCAGGCCCTCGAGGAGTCATTATGGTCAATGGAAACACCGAATGCTCTCTCCGAACAGAGAAGCGCACGGCGGCCCTCGCAGCGGAAGTACAAAGTAGCCTCTCAAGGCAATTCTCTAGTCCGGCTAATAAACGTCCGGACACTGTCAAGCGCGCCCGGAGTAACCTACAACAAGACCGTCTGGCACGTTCCGAGCAAGCATATCAGTGCGACCCCAACCCCAGCCCTCGCGAGATTGCGAAACCAGTACCACGCGTACATAATTACGCTCTGGAAATACCATGGGCATAAGGGGAGGGGCACAACCACGGCATCCCCAGAATGCAGCTCAACCGCACTAGGGGATCCCGATTTTGTCATTTCTCTTTTCTTACTTTCAGGACTCCACTCTTCGGAAGGCTTGTCCGGCAGTACACTCGCCGAACACACGATGCAACAGCCAGGGAGATAGCAAGGCACGCCGAAAGTCCAGGTGGTCTCTATAACGAGCTAAATACCTGTCTTACTTAAAGTCTCGCAGCTTGCCCCTGGAGGGGGACATGTTAAAAAATCCCATCTCTTGCTTATCGCACTATTTGTATCGTTCTGCTTTCATAGCAGCCCTTTAATAAACAATACATAGCTCTTGTCTATTATTGCATTCATTTTTCATGTAAATATGTTCAGTCATGACATTATGCAACCGTACACTTTGGTACGGCCAATACACCAGGGGCTTAAGCACCCCAGAATACGGTGTGAGAAGACTGAACACTCTCATGAGTGCGGCACCCCGAACTTATAGCATTATATGCATCGGCTCCGAATCATGTCTTGGGTCAATAGTTGGGTTTGCCCGGCTCCCATGTTTTGGTACCTTACGTTCCGCTATATCGGCTAAGGTAGCGCTGGGAGAACTACTGCGATTGTGCCCCAGTTGAGTTGGGTTAACACCTCAGTAGAGAAAGCTAAAACTGACCGTCATGATAGGGCGAGAGACCGGTCGCTGTTCGAGAGGTTCTTCGAGTCCCTAAAGACTTAAGCCTCTTAGAGCAAGGAGCTGGATTTATCCGGCCTAGGCATGGATAGCGCCCCGAACTCGGTCTTCCGAATACTAGGGGCTTCGCCGAAATTTAAAATTATAGAATTCTATGGCTAAGTGAGAGTGATAAAGCATTATAAGTCCAGTTGCCTTGTTCGTTGTGCTGAGCGCCTCCCTTGAAGGACCCAAGAATGGGAACAAGAGCGCTCAGGTTTATCCCGAACACCACAACACTCGTGGCATGGGGGCAGAAGCCAACGACTTGCATCTCTCAGATTTAATAAACGGCCGCACAAAAGGTAATATTTTAAATTCAAAAAGCGTTGCTTAGCGCATATGAACAAGTTTTCAGCGCACAGGACAAACATAAGCGAGTTTACTCAAAAATTAAATCCTTGGAACATTCGTTCGCCACAAGGCGGGCACCCTTCAGGACGCCCTCGTAGTACATCTCGGGCCTACGATGCTCCTTCCCCTCCGGTGGCCCATCCTTCACCAGCTTCTCAGCATCTAGCTTGCCCCAGTGCACTTTGGCATGGGCCAGGGCCCTACGGGCGCCTTCGATGCGTACGGAGTGCTTGATGACTTCAAGCCATGGACAGGCATCCACCAGCCGCCGCACCAGCCCAAAGTAGCTCCCAGGCATGGCCTCCCCAGGCCAAAGCCGGCCTATAAGGCCCTTCATGGCCTGTTTGGCTGCCTTATGGAGCTCGACCAGCTGCTTCAGCTGGTCGCTCAGGGGCACCGGGTGTCCGGCCTCAGCATACTGGGACCAGAACACCTTCTCCGTTGAGCTCCCCTCCTCGTCCCAGTACAATGCGGCAGCGTCGGATACACTGCAGGGCAGATCTGCGAATGCTCCTGGAGAGCTCCGGACTCGGGTAAGTAACAGGTAATTTACTTTCACGTGCTTGCTTTACATAAAGAATGCCTTACCCACCGCTATCTTTTTCATCCCTCAATTTCCTGGAGGGCCTTTTGGGCTTCGGCCTTGGCAGATTTGGCGCTTTCCAGTGCCGAGGCAAGCTCAGACTCTCGAGTCTTTGAGTCAAGCTCTAAACTCTCGTGCTTTTTCACAAGAGCATTAAGCTCTTATCGCACCTCCGCCACCTGCACCTCCTGCTTTTCTCGCTCAGTGCGCTCCACGGCCGCATTGTCTTTGGCCCTGGACATCGCTTCTTTCAGGGCCGCCACCTCGGTTGTGGCCCCTGTAATATTCACGTTGGTCCTATCATTATTTGCAACCAGGTATTTTTATATATTTACATAAGGTACTACCTACCTTCCTTGTCCTCGAGCTGCTTCTTGGCACGGCCGAGCTCGTTCTCGGACCGCTCAAGGCTCTGCTTCAATGCATCGACCTCCGCAGTCAGTGCGGCAGAGGTCAGTAGCGGAGCCTGCATTCCCATATTGACATATTTATGTTAGACTCTTGCGTATATCTTTTTAGATCCTCAGTCCGTCTTTTCTTTTCGAACACCAAACTGAGCATCAGGGGCTACTGTCTATGTGGTAACATTTTTATATGTTTTAAATACATACCTCAAAGCCTGTTAGAAGGCTGGCATAGGCTTCTGTCAGCCCGCTCTTGGCGGACTGAACCTTCTGGATCACCGCACTCATAACAGTGCGGTGTTCCTCGTTGATGGAGGTGCCGTTAAGCACCTCCAGCAAATTGTCCGGCGCCTCCGGTTGGACGGAGGCCGCCGGCGTCGTAGGCTTGCCCTTCTTGCGAGGGGGCCGCCTGCCGGACACCGGATCCACTGAAGGTTCCGGCGCGGTGTCCGGCCCAGGGCCAGACTTAGATCCCTCCGGGGTTTTATCCCCTTTGGGCCTGGAGTCTGGGAGGTCGCCTTGCGGCTCCTCCGGGACCACCTCCTCCTAGTTTAGCCCCTTTTGGGACTCCGCCTCATCTTCGTCCGTAGGGTGGGGGGAGGAAGCCGTCGGGAGTGAAAGACTGTTCATATCCGACGAGTCCAGGGAGCCACTCGACGAATCGTCGAGCTGAGCCTTGGGCGGACTGCATGATTATATTCGGCGTCAGAAGGCATTGTGCAATAAAGGAATTGAAGGAAATATGCCCTAGAGGCAATAATAAAGTTATTATTTATTTCCTTATATTATGATAAATGTTTATTATTCATGCTAGAATTGTATTAACCGGAAACATAATACATGTGTGAATACATAGACAAACATAATGTCACTAGTATGCCTCTACTTGACTAGCTCGTTGAATAAAAAATGGTTAAGTTTCCTAGCCATGGACAAAAGAGTTGTCATTTGATTAATGGGATCACATCATTAGGAGAATGATCTGATTGACATGACCCATTCCGTTAGCCTAGCACTTGATCATTTAGTATGTTTCTATTGCTTTCTTCATGACTTATACATGTTCCTGTAACTATGAGATTATGCAACTCCCGTTTGCCGGAGGAACACTTTGGGTGCTACCAAACGTCACAACGTAACTGGGTGATTATAAAGGAGTACTATAGGTGTCTCCAAAGGTACATGTTGAGTTGGCGTATTTCGAGATTAGGTTTTGTCACTCCGATTGTCGGAGAGGTATCTCTGGGCCCTCTCGGTAATGCACATCACTATAAGCCTTGCAAGCAATGTAGCTAATGAGTTAGTTACAGAATGATGCATTACGTAACGAGTAAAGAGACTTGCCGGTAACGAGATTGAACTAGGTATTGGATACCGACGATCGAATCTCGGGCAAGTAACATACCGATGACAAAGGGAACAACGTATGTTGTTATGCGGTTTGACCGATAAAGATCTTCGTAGAATATGTAGGAACCAATATGGGCATCCAGGTCCCGCTATTGGTTATTGACCGAGAATGGTTTTAGGTCATGTCTACATAGTTCTCGAACCCGTAGGGTCCGCACGCTTAACGTTTCGATGACAGTTTTATTATGAGTTTATAAGTTTTGATGTACCGAAGTTTGTTCGGAGTCCCGGATGTGATCACGGACATGACGAGGAGTCTCGAAATGGTCGAGACGTAAAGATTGATATATTGGACGACTATATTTGGGCACCGGAAAGGTTCCGGGTGATTTCGGAGAAAACCGGAGTGCCGGGAGGGTTACCGGAACCCCCCGGGAGAGTATTGGGCCTATGGGCCTTAGGGGAAAGGAGAGAGGGGCGGCCAGCATGGGCCGCACGCCCCCTCCCCCCTCTGGTCCGAATTGGACTAGGAGGGGGGGCGGCGCCCCCCCTTTCCTTCCCCTCTCCCCCTTCCTTCCCCCTCCTAGTAGGAGTAGGAAAGGAGGAGTCCTACTCCTACTAGGAGGAGGACTCCTCCCTTGGCGCGCCCAAAGGGGCCGGCCGGCCTCCCCCCTCCCTCCTTTATATACGGGGGCAGGGGGCACCCCATAGACACACAAGTTGATCTACAGATCGTTCCTTAGCCGTGTGCGGTGCCCCCTTCCACCATATTCCACCTCGGTCATATCGTCGCGAAGCTTAGGTGAAGCCCTGCGCCGGTAGAACATCAACATCGTCACCACGCCGTCATGCTGACGGAACTCATCTCCGGAGCTCGGCTGGATCGGAGGCCGGAGATCGTCATCGAGCTGAACGTGTGCTGAACTTGGAGGCTCCGTACGTTCGGTGCTTGGATCGGTCGGATCGTGAAGACGTACGACTACATCAACCGCGTTGTCATAACGCTTCCGCTTACGGTCTACGAGGGTACATGGACGAACACTCTCCCCTCTCGTTGCTATGCCATCACCATGATCTTGCGTGTGCGTAGGAATTTTTTTGAAATTACTACGTTCCCCAACAGTGGCATCCGATCCTAGGTTTTATGCATTTATGTTATATGCACGAGTAGAACACAAGTGAGTTGTGGGCGATATAAGTCATACTGCTTACCAGCATGTCATACTTTGGTTCGGCGGTATTGTTGGATGAAGCGGCCCGGACCGACATTACGCGTACGCTTACGCGAGACTGGTTTTACCGCCGTGCTTTGCACACAGGTGACTAGCGGGTGTCTGTTTCTCCAACTTTAGTTGAACCGAGTGTGGCTACGCCCGGTCCTTGCGAAGGTTAAAACAGCACCAACTTGACAAACTATCGTTGGGGTTTTGATGCGTAGGTAAGAACGGTTCTTGCTAAGCCCATAGCAGCCACGTAAAATTTGCAACAACAAAGTAGAGGACGTCTAACTTGTTTTTGCAGGGCATGTTGTGATGTGATGTGGTCAAGACGTGATGAGATATAAGTTGTTGTATGAGATGATCATGTTTTGTTGAAGTTATCGGCAACTGGCAGAAGCCCTATGGTTGTCTCTTTGTTGCATAAAGATGCAAGTGCCAAATAATTGCTTTACTTTATCGCTATGCGATAGCAATAGTTGCAAGAGCAATAGTTGGCGAAACGACCATGTGACGACACATTGATATAGATCAAGATGATGAAGATCATGGTGTCGTGTCGGTGACGATAGAGATCATGACAGTACTTTAGAGATGGAGATCAAAGGCGCAAGATGATCATGGCCATATCATGTCACATATATTGATTGCATATGATGTTTATCTGTTATACATCTTATTCTGTTTTGTTTGACGGTAGCATTATAAGATGATCTCTCACTAATTATCAAGAAGTGTTCTCCCTGAGTATGCACCGTTGCGAAAGTTCTTCGTGCTGAGACACCACGTAATGATCGGGTGTGATAGGCTCTACGTTCAAATACAACGGGTGCAAAACAGTTGCACACGCGGAATACTCAGGTTAAACTTGACGAGCCTAGCATATACAGATATGGCCTCGGAACACGGAGACCGAAAGGTCGAGCGTGAATCATATAGTAGATATGATCAACATATTGATGTTCACCATTGAAACTACTCCATCTCACGTGATGATCGGACATGGTTTAGTTGATATGGATCACGTGATCACTTAGAGGATTAGAGGGATGTCTATCTAAGTGGGAGTTCTTAAGTAATATGATTAATTGAACTTTAATTTATCATGAACTTAGTCCTGGTAGTATTTTGCAAATTATGTTGTAGATCAATAGCTCGCGTTGTTGCTTTCATATGTTTATTTTGATATGTTCCTAGAGAAAATTGTGTTGAAAAATGTTAGTAGCAATGATGCGGATTAGATCCGTGATCCGAGGTTTATCCTCATTGCTACACAGAAGAATTATGTCCTTAATGCACCGCTAGGTGACAGACCTATTGCAGGAGCAGATGCAGACGTTATGAACGTTTGGCTAGCTCAATATGATGACTACTTGATAGTTTAGTGCACCATGCTTAACGGCTTAGAATCGGGATTTCAAAGACGTTTTGAACGTCATGGACCATGTGAGATGTTCCAGGAGTTGAAGTTAATATTTCAAGCAAATACCCGAGTTGAGAGATATGAAGTCTCCAACAAGTTCTATAGCTAAAGGATGGAGGAGAATCGCTCAACTAGTGAGCATGTGCTCAGATTGTCTGGGTACTTCAATCGCTTGAATCAAGTGGGAGT
This sequence comes from Triticum aestivum, assembly GCF_018294505.1. Taxonomy (NCBI): domain Eukaryota; kingdom Viridiplantae; phylum Streptophyta; class Magnoliopsida; order Poales; family Poaceae; genus Triticum; species Triticum aestivum. The sequence goes on from NC_057795.1 coordinate 691,399,311, forward strand.
TAATCTTCCAGATAAGATAGTGATTGACAGAATTCTCTAGTCACCATCACTAAGTTACTAGAACTTCGTGATGAACTATAGTATGCAAGGGATGACGAGAACGATTCCCGAGCTCTTCGTGATGTTGAAATCGACGAAGGTACAAATCAAGAAAAACATCAAGTGTTGATGGTAGACAAGACCACTAGTTTCAAGAAAAGGGCAAAGGGAAGAAGGGGAACTTCAAGAAGAACGGCAAGCGAGTTGCTGCTCAAGTGAAGAAGCCCAAGTCTGGTCCTAAGCCTGAGACTAAGTGCTTCTACTGCAAAGGGATTGGTCACTGGAAGCGGAACTACCCCAAGTGATTGGCGGATAAGAAGGATGGCAAAGTGAACATAAGTATATTTGATATACATGTTATTGATGTGTACTTTACTAGTGTTTATAGCAACCCCTCAGTATTTGGTACTAGTTCAGTTGCTAAGATTAGTAACTCGAAACGGGAGTTGCATAATAAATAGAGACTAGTTAAGGGTGAAGTGACGATGTGTGTTGGAAGTGGTTCCAAGATTGATATGATCATCATCGCACACTCCCTATACTTTCGGGATTAGTGTTGAACCTAAATAAATGTTATTTGGTGTTTGCGTTGAGCATGAATATGATTTGATCGTGTTTATTGCAATACGGTTATTCATTTAAGTAAGAGAATAAACTGTTGTTCTGTTTACATGAATAAAACCTTATATGGTTACACACCCAATGAAAATGGTTCATTGGATCTCGATCGTAGTGATACACATATTCATAATATTGAAACCAAAAGATGCAAAGTTAATAATGATAGTGCAACTTATTTGTGGCACTGCCGTTTGGGTCATATCGGTGTAAAGCGCGTGAAGAAACTCCATAAAGATGGATTTTCGGAATCACTTGGTTATGAATCATTTGATGCTTGCGAACCGTGCCTTTTGGGCAAGATGACTAAAACTCCGTTCTCCGGAACAATGGAACGAGCTACTGACTTATTGGAAATAATACATACCGATGTATGCGATCCAATGAGTGTTGATGCTCGTGGCAAATATCGTTATTTTCTGACCTTCACAAGATGATTTGAGCAGATATAGGTATATCTACTTGATGAAACATAAGTCTGAAATAGTTGAAAGGTTCAAAGAATTTCAGAGTGAAGTGGAGAATCATCGTAACAAGAAAATAAAGTTTCTACGATCTGATCGTGGAAGAGAATATTTGAGTTACGAGTTTGGCCTTCATATAAAACAATGTGAAATAGTTTCGCAACTCACGCCACCTGGAACACCACAGCTTAATGGTGTGTCCGAACATCGTAACCGCACTTTATTGGATATGGTGCGATCTATGATGTCTCTTATTGAATTACTATTATCGTTTTGGGGTTATGCATTAGAGACAGCTGCATTCACGTTTAAATAGGGCACCATCTAAATCCGTTGAGACGACACCGTATGAACTATGGTTTAGCAGTAAACCTAAGCTGTCGTTTCTTAAAGCTTGGAGTTGCGATGCTTATATGAAAAAGGTTTTCAACCTGATAAGCTTGAACCCAAATCGGAGAAGTGCGTCTTCATAGAATACCCAAAGGTAACTATTGGGTACACCTTCTATCACAGATCCAAAAGCAAGATATTCGTTGCTAAGATGGATCCTTTCTAGAGAAGGAGTTTCTCTCAAAAGAAGTGAGTGGGAGGAAAGTAGAACTTGATGAGGTAATTGTACCTTCTCCCTTATTGGAAAGTAGTGCATCACAGAAATCAGTTCCAGTGATTCCTACACCAATTAGTGAGGAAGTTAATGATGATGATCATGAAACTTCAGATCAAGTTGCTACCAAACCTCGTAGGTCTTCCAGAGTAAGATCCGCACCAGAGTGGTACGGTAATCATGTTCTGGAAGCCATGTTACTAGACCATGATGAACCTACGAACTATGAGGAAGCGATGATGAGCCCAGATTCCACGAAATGGTTTGAGGCCATAAAATCTGAGATATGATCCATGTATGAGAACAAAGTATGGACTTTGATTGACTTGCTCGATGATCAGTAAGCCATGTTAAACAAATGGATCTTCAAGAGGAAGACGGACACTGATAGTAGTGTTACTATCTACTAAGCTCGACTTGTTGCGAAAGGTTTTCAACAAGTTCAAGGTGTTGAATACGATGAGATTTTCTCACTCGTATCGAAGCTTAAGTCTGTCTGAATCATGTTAGCAATTGCCAAATTTTATGAAATCTGGCAAATGGATGTCAAAATTGCATTCCTTAATGAATTTATTAAAGAAGAGTTGTATATGATGCAACCAGAAAGTTTTTGTCAATCCTAAAGATGCTAACAAAGTGTGCAAGCTCCAGCGATCCATCTATGGACTGGTACAAGCATCTCGGAGTTGGAATACACGCTTTGATGAGTTGATCAAAGCATATGGTTTTATACAGACTCTTGAAGAAGCCTGTATTTACAAGAAAGTGAGTGGGAGCACTACAACATTTCAGATAAGTATATGTGAATGACATATTGTTGATCGGAAATAATGTAGAATTATTCTGCAAAGCATAAAGGAGTGTTTGAAAGGAGTTCTTTAAAAAAGAAAGACCTCAGTAAAGCTACTTACATATTGAGCATCAAGATCTATTGAGATAGATCAAGATGCTTGATAAGTTTTTCAATAAGTACATACCTTGTCAAGATTTTGAAGTAGTTCAAAATGAAACAGTAAAAGAAAAAAGTTCTTGCCTGTGTTGCAAGGTGTGAAGTTGAGTAAGACTCAAGACCCGACCATGGCAGAAAATAGAAAGAAAATGAAAAGTCATTCCCTATGCCTCAGTCATAGGTTCTATAAAGTATGCTATGCTGTGAACCAGACCTATTGTATACTCTGCCCTGGTTTGGCAAGGGAGTACAATAGTGATCTAGGAGTAGATCACTGGACATTGGTCAAAATTATCCTTAGTGGAATAAGGATATGTTTCTCAATTATGGAGGTGACAAAAGGTTCGTCATAAAAGGTTACGTCGATACAAGTTTTGGCACTGATCCAGATGACTCTAAGTCTTAATCTGGATACATATTGAAAGTGGGAGCAATTAGCTAGAGTAGCTCCGTGCAGAGCATTGTAGACATATAATATTTGCAAAATACATACGGCTCTAAATGTGACAGACCCGTTGACTAAGCTTCTCTCATGAGCAAAACATGATCTCACCTTAGTACTCTTTGGGTGTTAATCACAGAAGCGATGTGAACTAGATTATTGACTCTAGTAAACCCTTTGGGTGTTGGTCACATGACGATGTGAACTATGGGTGTTAATCATATACAGATATGAATATTGATGTTAAATCACATGGCGATGTGAACTAGATTATTGACTCTAGTGCAAGTGGGAGACTGAAGGAAATATGCCCTAGAGGCAATAATAAAGTTATTATTTATTTCCTTATATCATGATAAATGTTTATTATTCATGCTAGAATTGTATTAACCGGAAACATAATACATGTGTGAATACATAGACAAACATAATGTCACTAGTATGCCTCTACTTGACTAGCTCGTTGAATCAAAAATGGTTAAGTTTCCTAGCCATGGACAAAAGAGTTGTCATTTGATTAACGGGATCACATCATTAGGAGAATGATCTGATTGACATGACCCATTCCGTTAGCCTAGCACTTGATCGTTTAGTATGTTGCTATTGCTTTCTTCATGACTTATACATGTTCCTGTAACTATGAGATTATGCAACTCCCGTTTGCCGGAGGAACACTTTGGGTGCTACCAAACGTCACAACGTAACTGGGTGATTATAAAGGAGTACTACAGGTGTCTCCAAAGGTACATGTTGAGTTGGCGTATTTCGAGATTAGGTTTTGTCACTCCGATTGTCGGAGAGGTATCTCTGGGCCCTCTCGGTAATGCACATCACTATAAGCCTTGCAAGCAATGTATCTAATGAGTTAGTTACAGAATGATGCATTACATAACGAGTAAAGAGACTTGCCGGTAACGAGATTGAACTAGGTATTGGATACCGACGATCGAATCTCGGGCAAGTAACATACCGATGACAAATGGAACAACGTATGTTGTTATGCGGTTTGACCGATAAAGATCTTCATAGAATATGTAGGAACCAATATGGGCATCCAGGTCCCGCTATTGGTTATTGACCGAGAATGGTTTTAGGTCATGTCTACATAGTTCTCGAACCCGTAGGGTCCGCACGCTTAACGTTTCGATGACAGTTTTATTATGAGTTTATAAGTTTTGATGTACCGAAGTTTGTTCGGAGTCCCGGATGTGATCACGGACATGACGAGGAGTCTCGAAATGGTCGAGACGTAAATATTGATATATTGGACGACTATATTCGGGCACCGGAAAGGTTTCGGGTGATTTCGGAGAAAACCAGAGTGCCGGGGGGGTTACCGGAACCCCCCGGGAGAGTATTGGGCCTATGGGCCTTAGGGGAAAGGAGAGAGGGGCGGCCAGCATGGGCCGCGCGCCCCCTCCCCCCTCTGGTCCGAATTGGACTAGGAGGGGGGGCGGCGCCCCCCCTTTCCTTCCCCCTCTCCCCCTTCCTTCCCCCTCCTAGTAGGAGTAGGAAAGGAGGAGTCCTACTCCTACTAGGAGGAGGACTCCTCCTCCCTTGGCGCGCCCAAAGGGGCCGGCCGGCCTCCCCCCTCCCTCCTTTATATACGGGGGCAGGGGGCACCCCATAGACACACAAGTTGATCTACGGATCGTTCCTTAGCCGTGTGCGGTGCCCCCTTCCACCATATTCCACCTCGGTCATATCGTCGCGAAGTTTAGGTGAAGCCCTGCGCCGGTAGAACATCAACATCGTCACCACGCCGTCGTGCTGATGGAACTCATCTCCGGAGCTCGGCTGGATCGGAGGCCGGAGATCGTCATCGAGCTGAACGTGTGCTGAACTCGGAGGCTCCGTACGTTCGGTGCTTGGATCGGTCGGATCGTGAAGACGTACGACTACATCAACCGCGTTGTCATAACGCTTCCACTTACGGTCTACGAGGGTACGTGGACGAACACTCTCCCCTCTCGTTGCTATGCCATCACCATGATCTTGCGTGTGCGTAGGAATTTTTTTGAAATTACTATGTTCCCCAACAGGAATACCGTGAGTTATTCTGGTAATTGGATACTTACAATTTCGCCAGGGGCTTGGCCCTGGATGACCACTCCTCTCCGCTGTCTTCGGCGTCGGAGGCGTAGTCCGGAAGAAGGGTCTTCCCCTTCTTGGACCCTCTGGCCTCCCTAGTTGGGGCGGCCCTCCTTTTCTTTCCTCCCCCCGTTGGAGGGGGAGAGGCTTCTTCTTCCTCCTCGTCTTCAGAGGAGGAGAGCGCTTCGGGGTCGTCGGGCGATGAGTCCGACACCACCAGTCGCCGGGAGCTCCTTCGAGTTCCCGTGGCCTTCTTCTTGACCTTCTTCTCCGGCACCACATGGGGTGCCGGGACCAGCAGCTTCGTCAAGCGGGCGTCTGCTGGGTCTTCGGGCAAATGAGCCGGACAGTCGATCTTTTCGACCTTCTTCTGCCAGTCCTGTTAAAGGAATGGGAGTTTAGATCCCGCATAGAGTCAAACTATGAAAAACAAATACCCTGTAATGGGTAAACTAAGCTTACCGCGCTGGCTTGGCGCTTTGCGCAGAATCGCGATCCTCGGTAATGGGAGGGTGGGCCTCGGAGCTCTTGAAAAGCACCTTCCAAGCATCTTTGTGCGTTGTGTCGAAGAGCCTGGACAGAGTTTGGTGCTGAGCCGGGTCAAATTCCCACAGGTTAAAAGCCCGCCGTTGGCACGGGAGGATCCGGCGGAAGAGCATGACCTGGACTACGTTGACGAGTTTAACCTTCTTGTCCATGAGGTTCTGGACGCAGGTTTGGAGTCCGGTCGCCTCTTCCGGATTACCCCACGACAGGCCCGTCTCTTTCCATGAGGTGAGCCGTGTGGGGATGCCAGATCGGAACTCGGGGGCCGCTGCCCATTCAGGGTCACGCGGCTCGGTGATGTAGAACCACCCCGATTGCCACCCTTTGATGGTTTCCACAAAGGAGCCCTCGAGCCATGTGATGTTGGCCATCTTGCCCACCATGGCGCCTCCGCACTCCGCTTGTCAGCCACCCACGACCTTCGGCTTGACATTGAAGGTCTTCAGCCATAAGCCGAAGTGGGGCTGGATGCGGAGGAAGACCTCACACACGACGATAAACACTGAGATGTTGATGATGAAGTTCGGGGCCAGATTGTGGAAATCCAGGCCGTAGTAGAACATGAGCCCCCGGACAAATGGGTGAAGAGGAAAGCCCAGTCCGTGGAGGAAATGGGGGAGAAACACGACCCTCTCATGGGGCCTGGGGGTGGGGATGAGCTGCCCCTCATCTGGGAGCTGGTGCACGATGTCGTTGGACAAGTATCCGGCTTTCCTCAGCTTCTTGATTTGCCCCTCCATAACGGAGGAGGCCATCCGCCTGCCTCCCACTCCAGGCATGATTGGAGAAGGTTGAGGTGGGAAGTGCGGACTTGGGCGCTGGAGCTCGAGTGCGCAGGAATAGGTAAGCGAAGGAGGAGGAAGGCGTAGATGGAAAGGGAGGATTCATATCCCCTTGTATGGGTGGCCGAAACTATGTGCCCCCACCAGCCTAGTAAAACTCACTTATCTCCCAAGCGCTGTGATTAATGGCGCGATTGGGTTACCCACACCCGTATTGATGAGAATCCCGAAATAAGGGGACACGATCCCTGCTTTGACAAGACGTGCCAAGGAAACCGCCTCACTAAACACGCTAAGGTGGGACAGTAAAACGATTCGAATACAGGCTTGGCTGTGGCATGATGTCACGCTACAGAATACGTCAACAGATTAGATTTGTGCAAATATTATTCTCCCTATGGTGGTATGTGGAAACTATTTTGCAGAGCCGGACACTATCCTTGTGTTCAACATCTTCTATGAAGTATTCAGAGGAGGAACACGCCTTGCAATGCCGAAGACAATTTGCGCGCCAGACTCGTCGTCATTGAAGCCTGGTTCAGGGGCTACTGAGGGAGTCCTGGATTAGGGGGTGTCCGGATGGCCGGACTATGACCTTTGGCCGGACTCCCGGACTATGAAGATACAAGATTGAAGACTTCGTCCCGTGTCCGGATAGGACTTTCCTTGGCGTGGAAGGCAAGCTTGGCGATACGATATGTAGATATCCTCCCATTGTAACCAACTCTGTGTAACCCTAGCCCTCTCCGGTGTCTATATAAACCGGAGAGGTTTAGTCCGTAGGACGAACAACAATCATACCATAGGCTAGCTTCTAGGGTTTAGCCTCTCTGATCTCGTGGTAGATCTACTCTTGTACTACCCATATCATCAATATTAATCAAGTAGGAGTAGGGTTTTACCTCCATCGAGAGGGCCCGAACCTGGGTAAAAACATCGTGTCCCTTGTCTCCTGTTACCATCCGCCTAGACGCATAGTTCGGGACCCCCTACCCGAGATCCGCCGGTTTTGACACCGACACCCTCCTTTCCACTAAAGCCCATTAAGGCCCATATACCTCCCGGGGGGTTCCGATAACCTCCCGGTGCTCCGGTATTATCCCGATCTCACCCGGAACCATTTCGATGTCCAAATATAGTCGTCCAATATATCGATCTTTATGTATCGACCATTTAGAGACTCCTTGTCATGTCCGTGATCACATCCGGGACTCCGAACTACCTTCGGTACATCAAAACACATAAACTCATAATATAACCGCCATCAAACTTTAAGCGTGCGGACCCTACGGGTTCGAGAACCATGTAGACATGACCGAGACATGTCTCCGGTCAATAACCAATAGCGGAACCTGGATGCTCATATTGGCTCCCACATATTCTATGAAGATCTTTATTGGTTAAACCGCATAACAACATACGCTGTTCCCTTTGTCATCGGTATGTTACTTGCCCGAGATTCGATCGTCGGTATCTCAATACCTAGTTCAATCTTGTTACCGGCAAGTCTCTTTACTCGTTCCGTAATACATCATCCCGCAACTAACTCATTAGTTACAATGCTTGCAAGGCTTATAGTGATGTGCATTACCGAGTGGGCCCAGAGATACCTCTCCGACAATCGGAGTGACAAATCCTAATCTCGAAATACGCCAACCCAACAAGTACCTTCAGAGACACCTGTAGAGCACCTTTATAATCACCCAGTTACGTTGTGATATTTGGTAGCACACAAAGTGTTCCTCCGGTAAACGGGAGTTGCATAATCTCATAGTGATAGAAACTTGTATAAGTCATGAAGAAAGTAATAGCAGAATACTAAATGATCAAGTGCTAAGCTAACGGAATGGGTCAAGTCAATCACATCATTCTCCTAATGATGTGATCCCGTTAATCAAATGACAACTCATGTCTATGTCTAGGAAACATAACCATCTTTGATCAACAAGCTAGTCAAGTAGAGGCATACTACAGGTTGACGCGCGGCGGTTTACAGAATACCGAGGCCGGCTCATACACGTGTCCGGCTCGGTTTCTACCTTTCCCTACCTTACAACACAAGTTACATATCTCATGGCGGTTTATGTCTATGGGCCCTAATCTGCCCTTGGGCTCTGGGCCTCTAAGTCTTCTGTAGTAAAGCGCCTTATTCCTTGTCTTCATGGGCTTCAATACGGATGAGCATAACCCGACCCCTCCTGGGCGGTTTATACTCAGTAGTTATATCCCCAACAGGTACAGAGAGTTGCACTTTCTAACTTCATCCATCTCATGCTCATCAAAAGGAATCCACTAACAAGGTTGATCAAGTCTTGTTAACAAACTCTTTCCGAATTGCATGAGACCGGAGAATTTTCGAATAACACTAAGTTACCTCAACGGGGATATGCACGTCCCCAATAATAAGAATATTATATTTCTTCTTAACAGTAGGAAGAGGAAATTCAAAACCTCCAATAGTAATCATTGAAGTTTTTCCAATAGAATTGATACTGTGGACTTGAGGTTGTTTCCTCGGGAAGTGTACCGTATGCTCCTTACCATTAACATGAAAAGTGACATTGCCTTTGTTGCAATAAATAACAGCCCCTGCAGTATTAAAAAATGCTCTATGAAGAATAATATACATACCATCGTCCTCGGGAATATCAAGAATAACACAGTCCGTTAAAATAGTAACGTTTGTGACCACAATAGGCACATCCTCACAAATACCGACGGGTATAGCAGTTGATTTATCGGCCATTTGCAAAGATATTTCAGTAGGTGTCAACTTATTCAAATCAAGTCTACGATGTAAAGAGAGAGGCATAACACTAACACCGGCTCCAAGATCACATAAAACAGTTTTAACGTAGTCTCTTTTAATGGAGCATGGTATAGCTGGTACTCCTGGATCTCCAAGTTTCTTTGGTATTCCACCTTTAAAAGTATAATTAGCAAGCATGGTGGAAATTTCAGCTTCCGGTATCTTCCTTTTATTTGTAACAATTTCTTTCATATACTTAGCATAAGGATTCATTTTAAGCATATCAGTCAAACACATATGCAAAAAGATAGGTCTAATCATTTCAGCAAAGCGCTCAAAATCCTCCTCATCCTTTTCTTGGATGGTTTAGGAGGAAAAGGCATGGGTTTCTGAACCCATGGTTCTCTTTCTTTATCGTGCTTCCTAGCAACGAAGTCTCTCTTATCATAACGTTGATTCTTTGATTGTGGGTTATCAAGATCAACAACAGGTTCAATCTCTACATCATTGTTATTGCTCGGTTGACCATCATCATGAACATTATCATTAATATTATCACTAGGTTCATGTTCATTACCAGATTATGTTTCAGCATCAGAAATAGAAATATCATTGGGATTCTCAGGTGTGTCAATGACAGGTTCACTAGAAGCATGCAAAGTCCTATCATTTTTCTTTTTCTTCTTTTTAGAAGGACTAGGTGAATCCACATTAGTTCTCTGAGAATCTTGCTCAATTCTCTTAGGGTGGCCCTCAGGATACAAAGGTTACTGAGTCATTCTACCCCCTCTAGTCACAACTCTAACAACATTATCATTTTTCTTATTATTTAATTCATTGAGCAAATCATTTTGAGCCTTAAGCACTTGTTCTACTTGAGTGGTAACCATACAAGCATGTTTACTAATAAGTTTAAGTTCACCTTTAACTTTAGAATATAATCACTCAAGTGTTCAATCATATAAGCATCACGTTTCAATTGTCTACCAACATAAGCATTGAAGTTTTCTTGTTTAACAATAAAATTATCAAACCCATCTAAGCATTGGCTAGCAGACTTATAACAAGGAATATCACCTTCATCAAATATATAGAGAGAATTTACCTTTACCACCTGTGTCGGGTTATCGAGACCATGTATTTCTTCTATACGTGGTAAATTGTTAACATCTTCAGCTTTAATACCCTTTTCTTTCATAGATTTCTTTGCCTCTTGCATATCTTCATGGCTGAGAAATAGAATACCCCTTTTCTTCGGAGTTGGTTTAGGAGTTTGTTCAGGAAGTGTCCAATTATTACCATTACTCAACATATTATTCAATAGCAATTCAGCTTGATCAACAGTTCTTTCCCTGAAAACACAACCAACACAACTATCCAGGTGGTCTAATGAAGCATCAGTTAGTCCATTATAAAAGATATCAAGTATTTCATTTTTCTTGAGACGATGACCAGGCAAAGCATTAAGTAATCGGATAAGCCTCCCCCAAACTTGTGGGACACTCTCTTCTTCAATTTGCACAAAATTATATATTTCCCTTAAGGCAGCTTGTTTCTTATGAGCGGGGAAATATTTAGCAGAGAAGTAACAAATCATATCGTGGGAACTACGCACACAACCAGGATCAAGAGAATTAAACCATGTTTTAACATCACCCTTTAATGAGAATGGAAATAACTTAAGGATATAATAGTAACAAATTTTTTCCTCATGAGTAAATAGGGTGGCTATATCATCTAATTTATTAAGATGTGCCACAACAGTTTCAGATTCATAGCTATAAAAAGGATCAGATTCAACCAAAGTAATCAACTCAGGATCGACAGAGAAATCATAATCCTTATGAGAAATACAGATAGGTGAAGTAGCAAAAGCAGGGTCATATTTCATTATAGCATTCAAAGATTTTTTCTTTCAGCTTAGCTAATAGTTTCTTAAGATCATATCTATCTTTGCAAGCAAAAGGGTCTCTAGCAGTTTCTTCATCCATAACATAACCCTCAGGTACATCAGGCAATTCATATCTAGGGGGAGAATCTTCATCATCACTTTCATCAATATTATCAGTTTCAATAATTTCATTCTCTCTAGCCCTACCAAGTTATTCATCAAGAGATTCACCTAATGGCATAGTATTATCAAGCATAGAAGTAGTTTCATCATAAGTATCATGCAAAGCAGAAGTGGCATCATCAATAACATGCGACATAGCAGAATCAATAGCAGGAGTAGGTGTCACAAGTTTACTCATAACAGAAGGTGAATCAAGTGCAGAGCTAGATGGCAGGTTTTTACCTCCCCTCGTAGTTGAGGGATAAATCTTGGTTTTTTCGTCTTTCAAGTTCCTCATAGTGATCAGCAGATATAAATCCCAAGTGACTCAAAGAATAGAGCTATGCTCCCCAGCAAGGGTGGTAGAAAATAGCTTGATAACCCACAAGTATAGGCGATCGCAACAGTTTTTTAGGGTAGAGTATTCAACCCAAATTTATTGATTCGACACAAGGGGAGCCAAAGAATATTCTCAAGTATTAGCAGTTGAGTTATCAATTCAACCACACCTGCAAAACTTATTATCTGCAGCAAAGTATTTAGTAGCAAAGTAGTATGGAAGTAACGGTAACGATGGCAAAGGTAACAATACCGGTTTTGTAGTAATTGTAACAGTGGCAACGGAAAAGGAACTAAGCAAAGATCAATATGTGAAAAGCTCGTAGGCATTGGATCAGTGATGGATAATTATGTCGGATGCGATTCCTCATGCAACAGTTATAACATAGGGTGACACAGAACTAGCTCCAATTCATCAATGTAATGTAGGCATGTATTCCGAATATAGTCATACGTGCTTATGGAAAGAACTTGCATGACATATTTTGTCCTACCCTCCCGTGACAATGGGGTCCTATTGGAAACTAAGGGATATTAAGGTATGCTTTTAATAGAGTACCGGACCAAAGCATTAACACTCAGTGAATACATGAACTCCTCAAACTACGGTCATCACTAGGAGTGGTCCCGGTTATTGTCACTTCGGGGTTACCGGATCATAATACATAGTAGGTGACTATTGAGACTTGCAAGATAGAATCAAGAACTCACATATATTCATGAAAACATAATGGGTTCAGATCTGAAATCATGGCACTCGGGCCCTAGTGACAAGCATTAAGCATAGCAAAGTCATAGCAACATCAATCTCAGAACATAATTGATACTAGGGATCAAACCCTAACAAAACTAACTCGATTACATGATAAATCTCATCCAACCCATCACCGTCCAACAAGCCTACGATGGAATTACTCACGCATGGCGGTGAACATCATGAAATTGGTGATGGAGGATGGTTAATGATGACGACGGCGATGGATTCCCCTCTTCAGAGCCCCGGACGGACTCCAGATCAGCCCTCTCGAGAGAGATTAGGGCTTGGCGGTGACTCCGTATCGTAAAACGCGATGAATCCTTCTATCTGATTCTTTTTCTCCCCGAACATGAATATATAGAGTTGGAGTTGAGGTCGGTGGAGCCTCAGGGGGCCCACGAGGCAGGGGCGCGCCCCCACCCTCGTGGACAGGGTGTGGGCCCCTGGTGTTGATTCTTTCGCTAGTATTTTTTATTTATTCCAAAAATATTCTCCGTGAAGTTTCAGGTCATTCCGAGAACTTTTATTTCTGCACAAAAATAACACCATGACAATTCCGCTGAAAACATCGTCAGTCCGGGTTAGTTCCATTCAAATCATGCAAGTTAGAGTTGAAACAAGGGCAAAAGTGTTTGGAAAAGTAGATACGTTGGAGACGTATCAATCACATCCATAAAAATGACAATCTAGTGACTGCTGCATCATATACAACAAAGCATCAAGCTGAAGACATAAATGCAAGTTTGTCAGCTAACAGTTGATAGTGGTTACTACGAACTGGGAAGGATATCATTCGATGAACTCATCGTCAGTCTCATCATAATCACTATCCTCTTCCATATCCTCATCATCCTCATCTTGTACTTGATCCACAAACCTATCTTTGTCAAAGGAATTATCATCTCCATTTCTTCAACTCCGATCGTGTCATACTTCATACGCTGATCGAATTTTGCATCAGAGTAGTTGAGCAGCCATGTGAGAGAGCATGTGAACCCCTTTTTAGCCACAATCTCATGCCGATATATTATAATGGATTCGAGGCCATATGTAAAGAACGTCGGGAACTCAACCAGCTCCTCCAAATCCCTCTCCATTTCATTCTTAAAGTACTCGAAGTTCATCTTCATTATATCCATGTTCAGTGCGAGCAATTGGGGGCACCCCACGACCATCTTGCTCACCTGAGACAGCAAGAAGCCACGGCCTGTGAGGAAGTTGACGTTCTTTAGAACCGCAACTCGCCCAAGGCTAATGGCTTGTGGCATCCTCTCGATGACTCTTCTGAAATCATCACCGCTGACCAAAATGCTGGACTCAAACAAGCTCTACTGCTCAACAAGCTTCTCTCGCAGCTCAACTGCAAGAACATCAGGGTACTGTGTCACAATGGATGTAGCGCCTCCTTCCTGACCCCAAACTCCAGAAGTGCCTCAATGTTAGGCTTGACCCTTTCCTCCAACCCAAACCCAAGGACATACGGCTTCTTCTCGATCATTCTTGCAACGGCCAGCCTCTGCAGGCCAATGCCTTGAAGGTGTTCGACGATAGGCTTAATGATCTTCCCCACCCGCATGCCCAGCACCTCAGGGAAACACATGATGACATCACCGATCTGCCGCCTGGCGACGCCGATGCCGACGAGGTAGGCTACAGAGGTGCTCATGGTGCCCTCGAGCTTGAAGCCGAGGAGCTCCGGGTAGCGCTCGAGCACACGCGGCACTTCACCGGGCTTGACCTCCATCCCCTAGAGGTACTTGACGATGGGTGCGAGGTCGACGATGATGCTGGCATGGAGCACCTGCGGGTAGCGGCGGAGCAGGTGCGGGAGATCGTCGCGGCGGACGCCGATCTTGCCGAGGTAGTCGAGGACGGGGACCATGTTCTTGCGGACGCTGCAGCCGAGGGCGAGCGGGTAGGCGGCGAGGTCGTCGGGGCCGAGGCCGAGGGATCAGAGGAACTCGACGCGCTCCCGCATGACGTCGATGGTGAATACTAGTCCATTCAGGGGTGAATACTAGTCCATCCATTTTTTTTGTAAAAACGCCAGTACCTGGTCGCTTTGTCCGGCGTTTTTACAAAAACCCGCAGGATAGACTAGTATTCACCCTAGGCACGACCAGGTGGTGGTCAAAGCGAGCCGACGTCCGCTGACTCAGCCAAGTCAGCAAACACGTAGACGAAATCGTATAAATGTACCAGAGTGAACCCTGTGTGCAAGTACGCGGACCGTAGTTCGGGTATTTTGAAGTAGTGGTACTAAACTGTCAACCGGCTAAAGTTTAATGACCTATAGTAAATTTTTCTCTATATAATATATGATACTCCCCACTATCACCATCCTTATGCATGCCTCCCCTCTTCCGGTGCTGCATGCCTGGACAGCTAGGCAAGCTCAACGGTGGAGAGCCGGGAAAAAGAAGAAAACCTCCCGCCGCGCCAAGACGAGTGCGCTAGGATGTCCATGCGGCCATGCCCTCTTTCATCTTGGGAAGAAGGAAGGCATCTCTTTTGTCAGTCCATCCCACGTGGTGACGGTTCGCGTCCTGTCCGGTGATTGCGGGGCGATTGAGGAGGCGATCATGATCTGGGTGCCCGTCTACTAGGGTTCCAGGAAGCCGCCGCCGCCCAACTGTCGGTTCCCCGTCCTGTTCACTCCGGTGACCGGTTGTTTTGTTCCAATTCCTGTCCCTCCCACCATAGGCCTTCCGCGTGCTCCCTAGGGCGCGCGGTCGTAAACCACCTGTAAACCCTAGGAGGAGTTTTTGGGGGCTCTAATGGAAGGGGTGGAGGGGATGTTGCGGGGGCTGAAGCTCTCGAAGGAGGAGAAGAAAGGTGTCAAGATTAGACTCTCAGTGAAGGAGAAGGGGAAGATGATGGAGGTGCAAGCTGTTGGCAAAGTCATGTCGGAGAAGATGGCGCATCCTGATGCAATCTCGCTCTCCCTAGGCAAGGTGTGGTGTCCTATCAAAGGGATCAACTGCAAGGAGATAGGCGTTAACCAGTTCGTGTTCACGTTCCACCAAGAATCTGGGAAGAGGAAGGCTTTGGAGGATGGGCCCTGGATGTTTGATAAGGACCTCGTGGTGGTGGAGGATTACGTGCCTAGAAAGAGACCGGAGGACTATATGTTCAACAACATCCCAATTTGGATTAGGGTTTACAATCTCCCCCTAGGCATGATGAACGAGGAGTCTGCAGAGGATATTGGCAATATTGTGGGGGAATTTGTGGAGGCGGATACTGGGGCGGATGGCAGTGCTATTGGGAGGTTTTTGCGCGTGAAGATAAGGATGAAGATTGATAAACCCATTATGAGAGGCTTTACGTTGGATGAGGGGGAAGGGAGGGAGAATGCGGAGGGGAAGGAGATAGAAGCCATGAGGAGTGATGGGGAGGAGGAAGACGGAGGCTGGTGCCGGTTCGAGTATGAGTATCTCCCGGACTTTTGCTACACTTGTGGGAGGATCGGCCATGGGGAGAAAGATTGCACTGTAAAGCTAAAAAAGGGTGAGAAGGCCCAGTTTGGGAGATGGCTTCGGGCTGATCTGATGCACCGAAGGGGCTTTGTTGAGGAGAGGCCATGGAGGAGTGGAGGTAGGAGTGGGAGTGGTTCTCGCAACTATGGCTATAGTCGCTCGGGAGGGAGGCCTGGAAGTGGTAGTGACAGCCTGTCTTGGAGAAAAAGTGATTCACGATCCGGTGGAGGAGAAGATGAGAAGGGGGAGAAGGGTGAAGAGGTCACCAGCCCTACTAAGGGTCCCTCTGAACCTAAAGCGAAGGGGAGCCGGAAGCAATTACAGCTTGGTGGTGACCCACTTGTGGGTTCGGGAAATGAGAATGGAAGTGTGGAGGAGAGGAGGAAGGATTCTGGTGGAGTGAATGATGTGAAGAGCAAAAATTATAGTGGCAAACGCTACAAAAAGAAGGGCCGGGATAGGTCTTCTGTTGAAGGCCGCAAGGAGAAAAAAGATGTGCTGGGACAGAAAAGAGGGAGGCTGGGGGAGGAGGGTGATACCGATGAGGAAGCGAAGACGGAGAAGAGGGGCAGGTTGGAGGAAGGAAGGAAGGAGGCAGGCATGGTGGTGGAGGAGAGTGACAAGGCAACACCTGAAAATACAACGGCCGGGCTGCAGGTGCAGCCCCGCCGAGATCAATGAAACTCATCGGATGGAACTGCCGGGGGCTTGGGAACGACCCAGCAGTTCGTAGCCTCCTCGAGATGGGGAGAATGAAGGACCCCGACGTGCTATTTTTGGCGGATATGAAACTAACGGAGAAGGAGTTAGAGCAATTCCGGTGGATGCTGGGTTTGACGCATATGATTGCATGGAACCCGGTGGGGAGGAGTAGGGGTGTGGTGCTGTTTTGGAGGAGAGGGGTGGACGTAAAACTGAGATCGTTTGGTAGAAGGCATGTGGACGTAGATGTGACTGAGGTTGATGGAAGGGTGTGGCGGATAACGGGGGTGTATGGTGAGTCGGAGATGAAGAAGAAGGTGGAGACATGGAGGATGATGCGCTTGTTGGGACAGCAACACCAACCTGGTCGTCCGTGACTGTGCCTGGGAGATTTCAATGAGATCCTCATCAGTGACGAGAAGATTGGAGGTGTAGTTCGAGCACAACGGTACATGGATAATTTCAGAGGAGCTCTCGAGGCTTGCGAGCTCAGTGACCTCGGCTATGAAGGTGACAAGTTCACATGGCAAAATCATAGTAAGGAAGTCGACACTTACATTTGTGAGCGACTTGATCGAACAACAGCCAACGCTGCGTGGTGTGGATGGTTCCCCGAATTCACCATGCAGAATGGAGCCCCTCGTCACTCCGATCACAGGCCAGTTATAGTATGCACTAAATGAGAAAATAAAAGAGAGCCTGGAGGTGATCGTGGCTTTCGTTTTGAGGCTTGGTGGCTCCGGGAGGAAGGATGTAGTGCTGAGATCCAAGGGGCATGTGAACAAGGCTGCATGCTGGGTTCGGGCGACGTGGTCTCTGCCATGCAGAATGTGGCGGGCAGGATGAGAATCTGGGGGAAGGAGGTGGCAGGGGAACTAGAGGAGAGACTCAGGAAGGCTCGTAGAGAGTTGGAAAAATGCATGAGGGCGCCGGTGTCGGAAGCAAAAATAAGGGAGGAAGGAAGGTTGCGGTGCCTCGTAGAGGAGTTGGAATGTAAGAAGAACACCAAGGCAAAACAACACTCTCATGTTTCCTGGCTACGGGACGACAACAAGAGCACCAAGTACTTCATGGCGGTGGCCTCTGCAAAACGGAAAGCTAATAGGATAAAAAAGCTGAGAAAGGAAGATGGTGGAGAGGTGAAGGAAGGAGAAGATCTTAATAACTATGTGCGATCCTATTTCCAGAACCTGTTTACTTCTTCCAGCTGTTTGAGATTGCCGGAGCTTATTGATAAGGTGCAGCCGAAAGTAACTAATGCTATGAGAGGAATACTGGAAGCTGAGGTATCCAGAGAAGAAGTTAAGGCGGCTCTGGATCATATTGGTGACCTAAAGGCACCTGGGTCGGATGGGATGCCATCTGTGGTGTATAAGAAGCATTGGCATTTCATGGGGGAGAAGGTTATAGATGAGGTGCTCTCAGTGCTCAATGGTGGCATGATGCCGGAGGGGTGGAATGACACGGTTGTGGTGCTTATCCCCAAGGTCAAGAGTCCAAGCAGAATTAAGGACTTGCGTCCGATCAGCCTATGCAATGTGATTTATAAACTGGTCTCGAAAGTGATTGCGAACAGACTCAAATTGATTCTGCCGGATATCATCTCTCAAAACCAAAGTGTGTTTGTGCCGGGGCAGCTCATTACGGATAATGTTCTCATTGCCTATGAAGTTTCACACTACTTGTTGAACAAGAAACAAGGAAAGGAAGGTATTGCTGCAGTTAAGGCAGACATGAGTAAGGCTTATGTAGGGTACAGTGGGAGTTACTTCGAGCTATGCTAAACAAACTTGGGTTTGGGCCGATGTGGATCGATTTGGTGTTGCATTGCGTGACCTCGGTTCGCTACCAGATTAAGGTGAATGGTTCATTGACAGAGCAATTCTCACCTACACAGGGTCTTCGTCAAGGAGATCCGATTTCACCGTACCTCTTTGTTATTTGTGCAGAAGGGCTCTCGGCGCTGTTGAATGATGCTGAGCAAGTAGGGAGAATATCTGGAGTCAAAATCTGCCACAATGCTCCCAGTCTGTCACATCTTTTGTTTGCAGATGATTCGGTGATGTTGCTTAAAGCGAAGCAGGAGGAAGCCAGGGAGCTGCACCAAATCCTTGATCTATATGAATGTTGTTCTGGGCAGTGCATTAACCTGGAGAAATCGGCCATTATGTTTAGTCCTAACACTAGGGAGGCAACGAAGGTGGAGGTGAAGAATGCACTACAGATCCAGTGTGAATCTTGGAATGAGAAGTACTTGGTCCTTCCTGTTCATGTTGGGAGATCTAGAAAGAAAGCGTTTGCCTTCGTGAAAGGGGCTTTGGCTGGGCGGGTGTATGGTTGGAAGGAAAGGCTTATTCCCAAGTCGGGGAAGGAGACGCTGGTCACAATGGTTGCTCAGGCCATCCCCACTTTCGCCATGTCATGCTTTTACTTGACCAAATCTTTCTGCGAGGAGCTTAGCTCGCTGATTGGGAACTACTGGTGGAGCCAACAGGACAAGGAACATGTCACACACTGGATCAGTTGGAAGAAACTGATTAAGCCTAAAGCATTGGGAAGCCTCGGGTTTCGTGACATGCACGGTTTTAACCTTGCAATTTTGTCTAGACAAGTTGGGAGTATCATCCAGAACCTGGAGTCACTATGTGCTAGAGTTCTGCAAGCCCGCTACTTTCCAAACAGAAATATTTTGGAGGCGGTGCCAAGAGAGGGGATCTCCTATGCCTGGCGTAGTTTTCTGCATGGACTAACTCTGTTTCGGCAGGGCTATATATGGAGGATTGGCGATGGTACAAGTGTTCGGATCTGGTCCGATCCCTGGATTCCAAGGCCTTGGTCTAGATGCGTCATTACCCCGCGCGGCTCAAGTCTCCTGGAGTGGGTTAGCGATCTTATCAACCCAATCACCGAAGCCTGGGATGAACAACTGGTGCGTGACACCTTCTGGCCCGATGATGTGAAGTACATTCTCCAGATTCCTCTTCGGGATGGAGTCCCCGACTTTGTGGCCTGGCAGTATGATAGCAAGGGGATCCACTCAGTTAAGAGTGCCTACAAACTCCACATGCAACTCGAACAGTCAACCAGCGACGGAGGAGTAGGAGGGAGTGACAACAGCTTGGGGTGCCTAGACCGAACTGCTGATGATTCCTGGAAGCGTATCTGGCGTCTACCTTGTCCCAAAAATATTCAGATGTTTACGTGGAGAGTGAAGCACGAATCTCTTGCTCTTCGGACAAACGTCGCACGCAGAGGAATTCATATCCAGGATACCAAATGCCTCTTCTATGGGTTGGCTGATGAGGATGGAGCTCACCTATTCATAAAATGTAAGACAGTGAAGGGAGTGTGGAGGGATCTGGCTATGGAGAAAGAGGGAATGCAGTTGGAGGAGATTACGTCCGTGCATGTGATGCTAGACTTTCTATGGGGTCTAGATGTTAAAAAGCGCCTACATGTTCTTACTTTTTGGTGGTTCTGGTGGTCTAATCGGAATAAACTGCGAGAGGGAGAGCTACCTTTGGAGGCGGAGGAGGTGGCAAGAAGAACACAGAGCAGTGTTATTGAATATCTGCAAGTCTTTACTCTGACCCAAGTTAAACAACCACCGGACAAATGGCGCCTGTCGGTGTCAAAACCGGCGGATCTCGGGTAGGGGGTCCCAAACTGTGCGTCTAGGCGGATGGTAACAGGAGACAAGGGACACGATGTTTTTACCCAGGTTCGGGCCCTCTCGATGGATGTAAAACCCTACTCCTGCTTGATTAATATTGATGATATGGGTAGTACAAGAGTAGATCTACCACGAGATCGGAGTGGCTAAACCCTAGAATCTAGCCTATGGTATGATTGTTGTTCGTCCTACGGACTAAAACTCTCCGGTTTATATAGACGCGGGAGAGGGCTAGGGTTACACAGAGTCGGTTACAATGGGAGGAGATCTTCATATCGTATCGCCAAGCTTGCCTTCCACGCCAAGGAAAGTCCCATCCGGACACGGGACGGAGTCTTCAATCTTGTATCTTCATAGTCCGAGAGTCCAGCAAAAGGTCATAGTCCGGCCATCCAGACACCCCCTAATCCAGGACTCCCTCAGTAGCCCCCGAACCAGGCTTCAATGACGTCGAGTCCGGCGCGCAAGTTGTCTTCGACATTGCAAGGCGGGTTCTCCTCCAAATTCCCTGTATCCGTCGAATAGTGTCCGGCTTCTAGTGCGTGCCGTCCTCCTCGGCTTCTGTGCCCCATAATGACCATCTTCCACGCGTCAAACGAATGCGAAAAGCCAGGGGATTTTATTTTCACTTACCCCCTGGTTGCGTTAATGAACCGCCCATAAAGGAGACGCGGATTTAGATCCAACTCGCACCATCTTCCCTCCGCGAGTCTTCATCAAAGCGTCCCTGACAGAGATCCATTCCACCATGGCCAGTCAGTGCCGCTCCTCCTCTCGCGCCTCCAGCCCTCGGCCCGGAGATTGGGGGCGGTGTTCCATCCCGTATAGCGAGTTAGTTGTGCTTCAGTCCAAGGGGCTTCTCCCCCCAGCATATATGGTCCCAGTTCGAGCCGGGATTGCTGCTTATAACGACGGAGAGCAGGCAGAGAGTGTTCCCAATCCCTCTCAAGGAGAGCGGGTATGTTTAGTCCCTTATTTGATGAGAGGACTAGGGTTTCCGATTCATCCGTTTCTCCGAGGGTTGCTAGAGTTCTACGGCCTCCAGCTACATAACCTCACGCCTGCCTCCATTTTGCACATCGCGGGCTTCGTGGCCCTCTGCCAGCTGTTCTTGGATGTTGAAGCCCATTTCGCGCTGTGGAAGAGGTTGTTTTGCCTTCTGCCCCGTTCTCAGGAGGGGTCTGTTTATCAGGTGGGCGGAGCCGAACTATGGCGCATCACCGGGACCGGATATCTATCCGGCACCCCAAAGAGGGCGTCCGAAGACTAGCCCCCGGAATGGTTTTATATAGATGACGTCTCCCTGCCGGACCCTGTACGGATCGGCCTCCCCGAGTTCAATAACGCCCCGTTGAAGAAGCGCCTGAGTTTGCGCCCGCGGAACCCTCAGAGGGAAGCTGACAGGGACGTCCTGTACCTGATGGGCCGGATAAGGTTATTGGCTCATTCTGGACTGACCATGATCAAGGTCATGGCAATATGCATTACGCGAGGGGTGCAGCCGCTTCAATACAGAGGTCAACCCATGTGGGATTTCAACGGGGAGGATGACGCTACCCGGTGCGGTCGCAAGGGGCCGGATTCGGCCGCCACTTTAACGAAAATCTTATCCGCTTTGTACAAGGGGGAAGAGGAAGAATTCCTCCGTATCAACCCGGAAGGCGGATTCTCCATGTACAATCCTCCTAGTTGGGTGAGCGGACACTTTCACTTGTCTATCCGTTTTTGAAATTCCCATAGTTGAGTACTTAGACTAATAATGTTTAGACGCAGGAGCTGCGCGAGGCTGTGAAGGAAATAAACAGCCCTGCTCCTCAACCCGAGGACCCGGAGCGGTCCCTCGATCCGGACTCCCAAGAAGATCCAGACCTATGCGTGGAGTTGATTGAGGGAGTATTTCATCAATTGAGCAAGGATGACTCCTTGGTGGCCATAACGGCCGACTATCCCGGACTACTTCCAGCTTCCAAGGTGACTAAGATCGAAGTCCACGTATTCTCATGCTTTATCTTGCATGCCGTGTACTAACGGCGTTTCACAGGGTAAATCCTTGAGGCGGAAGGCCGAGCCCACGGTGGGCAGCCAACAAGGGCCGTTGAAGCCAGGCGGGTCAAAAAGAAGTGCAGACCAGATCGAGATTCCGGCGCAATGGTATGGCGTGCGAATTTAACGCCTAGGGTTTATGCCCTTGAGTCTTACTAATGCTCATGATTTTCTTAGAAAGAAGAGGGCCCGCTGGACTATGTCTGCCGGCCAAGGTTCGAGGCCGGGTCCGGAAGCGGAGGCGGACACGGGACGCGCCTCGGGCGCTCCTCCGACAGAGGGAGCCAACGGGCTATCTGCCACCAATTCCGAGGTGGAGAGTGCCCTAAACCACAGGCGTCGCCGGACTATTCTTCGTGACGCGTGTTTTTCCCCAAAGGCGTTGGACGCCTTTAATACGAGAGATGCGTATCTCCGTGCTGCTCAAGATGGTCTAGCCAGAGCCACGGAGCAGTATGTGAAAGACATACATGTTAGTAGAATTGAAGGTTATATATATTAGTAGCCCCCGAGACTTGAAACAGTGAAGATAACTGTTGAAGGATCATGTGCTATGCAGTGTCTTACAAAGAAGAATACGCAATTGTCCCAGGAGCTCGAAGAGTGCAAGGCCCAGCTCGAGGCCGCATTGGCCGCTTCAGAAAATGTCACAGGGACGCCCGCAGGTAGTATATACTTCGAAAGATACTTCCGTTTTGTAATGCGGCAGGCGTGCAACCCTGACAATAATAATGCAGATGAGGTCAGAGTAAATCCGGACAGGCAACAACTCCTACGCCAACTAAAGGTTGGCGAGAGCGTGCTGACAAGGGTGAGGCAAGAGAAGAACAAGCTTCAAGACGCCAATACCCAGCTGGGCGAGGAACTGAAAGACGTTCGCATTCAGCTGTCTTCTACCGTGAAGGAGAATCGGCGACTTCGACGCGGCATATTTAGTAAGTGCTTGAACGAATCTTCAAAAAAAGAATTCGGCGAGGAAGTCAATTAACAGAGCCATGTTTGTAGGTCTGCTGACGGGTCGAATGCCTGGTTCAACGGGAGACCTTCTTCCCGAGCTGTTGCAACTACACAAACGAGTTCGGCAGGCAATGCAAAGCGTCATCCAGGCTATGTGGCCATCCCTCTCCGTGCCCGAAGGCCTTGAGGAGCTTACAAAGAAGCTGGAGGGAGTGCGACAGCGCTTCCGGTTGTGGAAGATATCGGCTTGCCGTCAAGGTGCCAGGGAGGCCTGGGCCATGGTGAAGACTCGGTACACGAAGGCTGACCCAAACCACATGGCCGAGGTCGGCCCTATAGGTCCGGACGGAAAGGAGATCCCAGTCAGCTTAGCATATGTCCAGGTGGAGCTGGCTGCAAAGTATTCCCAATAGGACTGTAAATTAGACCGTCTGTTGGATGGTATTGAAGCAGAATATGCCGAGTCGGAATGACTCTGTAAAAATGACATAAAAATGCCTTCTAGCCGGATTGTAGATCGTTTGTCATTGCGGACCTTTTCGCTTCGACCTCTAGAGCCTATAGTCCGGAGTGTGTCCGAATACCCTCTCGATTATGTAAGAACCGGGGCATGCATGGAGACAAGGAGTAGGGGTCATACGTGCTTTAGCAGACAAGTGCCCAACTAGTTATGTTATATTACATGGTTAGTAAGAAACATCTTCCAGGGAGAATAGTTCCGTTAGGGGTTCCTTTCCCTGGGAGGCATGCCCTAAAGTGCATGTCCGAACTGCCAGAAAGAGCAGGAAAGCATTTGGGGGCAAATGAATAAATACGAAAGCTCATCTTTTAGTTCACCGACCGAATATTCCCTTAAGAACGCTAGCTTTCGGCTTCATCCAGTCTGAGGTACACATCCGGCTGACCCGGCAGTAACAATCGCAGAGGTGCTCCCTTTACCACCTAGCCGAACGAACAAGAACGTAGGGGTAAGCACAGGAGCCAGGCAACCCAGCTTGGCCAAAACTTAAGTCATATCGATGCATATAATGGTGTATAAAAGGTTCATGCAGAAGCATCACACATGTTTTGGGCATGAGGCCCGTTTTATATAAGCTTCTTTGGTAAAGAAGCCCCCAGGTATTATGAGCGCAGGTAGCGCGCCGGGTATGTGCGAACAATGCACAGGCAAGCCCCTAAGGTCTTGTTAGAAAAGGGGTAGGGAGAAGGAACAAAATTCCGGACTGCCAAAAAATAAAAAATAAAAAATAAAACAAAGGGACGGAGGAAGGAAACGAACATGGAGTCCGGCGCTAGGCGTAGAACCTTCGTAGGCGTGCTGCGTTCCATGGGTTCGGCTCGAGTCGGTTATCCGATGCGTTTCGTAGACGGTATGCTCCGCCGGTCAGTACTTGGTCGATAATGAAGGGCCCCTCCCATTTGGGCTTTAATTTATCTTTTTTCTTGTTTGGCAGGCGTAGAACTAGTTCGCCAACGTTGTAGGTTTTGGCACGTACTTCTCTGCTTTGGTATCTTCGAGCCTGCTGTTGATAGAATGCGGAACGAGCTTTTGTCACGTCGCGCTCCTCTTCCAATGCATCCAAGCTGTCCTGCCGATCAAGCTCGGCTTCTCTTTCTTCGTACATGCGCACTCGAGGTGAGTCATGGATTATGTCGCATGGCAGTATTGCCTCTGCGCCGTATACCATATAAAATGGTGTGAATCCGGTAGTGCGATTCGGCATGGTCCGCAGCCCCCAGAGTACAGAGTCAAGCTCCTCTACCCAGTGCGTGTCAGATTCCTTGAGGGATCGCACTAGTCTGGGTTTGATGCCGCTCATAATGAGACCATTGGCCCGTTCGACTTGACCGTTAGTTTAAGGGTGATAGACTGAAGCATAGTCGAGCTTGATGCCCATGTTTTTGCACGTTTGACTTCATCGGCCGTGAAGTTTGTACCGTTGTCGTTATGATGCTGTGGGGGGACACCGTAACGGTGTACGACCCCGGATATGAAGTCTATCACTGGTTCGGATTCGTCTGTCTTCACAGGCTTGGCTTCTATCCATTTGGTGAATTTGTCCACCATGACCAGTAGGTATTTTTGCTTGTGGGTTCCTCCTTTAAGGGGTCCGACCATGTCCAGCCCCCAGACCGCGAAAGGCCAGGTAATGGGTATAGTTTGTAGGGCGGTAGGCGGCATGTGGCTTTGATTGGCGAATAACTGGCAACCAACACATCATTGCACTAAGTCCTGAGCATCTGCCCGGGCCGTTGGCCAATAAAATCCGGTACGGAAGGCCTTGCTTACAAGGGCCCGGGCTGCTGCGTGGTGCCCGTCGAGTCCGACATGGATTTCAGCCAAAAGGTTCCGTCCTTCTTCTTCGGAGATACACCTTTGAAGGACTCCGGTTGTGCTTTTCTTGTAAAGCTCTCCCTCGTGGACTTTGTAGGCTTTAGATCGCCGCACTATGCAGCGGGCCTCGTTTTGGTCTTCAGGGAGTTCCTGCCTAGTTAAGTAGGCTAGGAATGGTTCTGTCCAAGGGGCAATAACTGCCATTATTTCGTGGGCTGATGGTGTTGTTTCGTTGGCAGAGCCCCCAATTGTGTCAGAATGTTCGGTGAGGGGCGGTGTAGTTGTGTCCGGGCTATTGTTTCCAGATTCTCCTTCCCATGATACGGATGGCTTAAACAGCCTTTCTAGGAAGATGTTGGGAGGGACGGCCTCGCGCTTGGCGCCAATGCGTGCCAACACGTCTGCTGCTTGGTTATTTTCCCGGGCTATGTGATGAAATTCAAGCCCCTCAAACCGAGCTGACATCTTTAAGATGGCGTTGCGGTAAGCTGCCATTTTCGGATCCTTGGCTTCGAAGTCTCCATTTATTTGGGATATTGCGAGGTTTGAATCCCCGCGGACCTCTAGGCACTGAATGCTCATGGAGACTGCCATCCGGAGGCCATGTAAAAGGGCCTCGTATTCGGCTGCGTTGTTCGAATCCGTGTACATTATCTGAAGTACGTATTGGACTGTGTCCCCAGTTGGGGACGTCAGAACGTCGCCAGCCCCCAGGCCGGCCAACATTTTGGAGCCGTCGAAGTGCATGATCCAATTGGAGTATGCGCCGTATTCTTTAGGGAGTTCGGCTTCAGTCCATTCGGCAATGAAGTCGGCCAAAACCCGCGACTTAATAGCTTGCCTTGGTTTGTAGGTTATGTCGAACGGGAGGAGCTCGATGGCCCATTTGGCAATCCGGCCCGTTGCGTCACGGTTGTTTATAATGTCATTAAGGGGTACTTCGGATGCCACTGTTATGGAGCATTCTTGAAAGTAGTGTCGCAGCTTCCGGGATGCCATGAACACCGTGTATGCTATCTTTTGATAATGCGGGTACCGTGACTTGCATGGAGTTAGCACAGTGGACACATAGTACACTGGTTTTTGGAGGGGGAACTTGTGTCCATCCGCTTCTCGTTCGACGACGAGCACCGCGCTTACCACTTGATGGGTTGCCCCGATGTATAATAGCATTGGTTCACCCGTGTTGGGCGCGGCCAGGACCGGATTTGTTGCCAGTATGGCTTTTATTTCTTCGAGTCCGACCGTGTCGGCATCCGTCCACTCGAAGTGGTCGGTGCGTCGCAGGAGGCGATAGAGGGGTAATGCCTTTTCTCCTAAGCGGGAGATAAAGCGGCTTAAAGCCTCCACGCATCCTGTCAGTTTTTGTATCTGCTTGAGGTCCTTTGGGGTATCCAATTGTGACAGAGCTCGGATCTTGGCTGGGTTTGCTTCGTTTCCTCTACCGGATACGATGAAGCCCAAGAGCTTCCCGGCTGGTACGCCGAAAATGCATTTTTCCGGGTTGAGCTTGATGTCATATGTTCGGAGATTGTCGAACGTGAGCCTCAAGTCGTCTACTAGAGTATCAACATGTTTTGTTTTGACGACCACGTCATCTACGTATGCTTCATCTGTTTTGCCGATCTGGTTTGCCAGGCATGTCTGAATCATGCGCTGATATGTTGCGCCGGCATTTTTGAGCCCGAAGGGCATCGTGTTGAAGCAGAATGGGCCGTATGGGGTGATGAATGCCGTTGCGGCTTGGTCTGACTCTGCCATCTTGATTTGATGGTAGCCAAAGTATGCGTCGAGGAAACACAATGAGTCGTGTCCTGCGGTGGCGTCGATGATTTGATCAATTCGGGGGAGTGGGAAAGGGTCCTTTGGACAGGCCTTGTTTAGGTCTTTGAAATCGACACATAGGCGCCAAGATTTGTCCTTCTTTGGTACCATCACCAGGTTTGCTAGCCAGTCCGGATGTTTTATGTCTCTGATGAATCCGGCTTCCAGCAGTTTTGCTAGCTCCTCTCCCATGGCTTGTCTCTTGGGCTCGAAAAAACGCCATAGAGTCTGCTTGACGGGTTTAAACCCTTTTAGGATGTTCAGGCTGTGCTCAGCCAGCCTGCGTGGGATTCCTGGCATGTCTGAGGGGTGCCAGGCGAAAATGTCCCAATTTTCTCGCAGGAAGTCTCTGAGTGCGGCATCTACATCGGGTTTTAGTTGTGCCCCGATGGAGGCCGTTTTTGTAGGGTCCGTTGGATGGACTTGGAATTTGACTATTTCGTCCGCTGGTTTAAAAGAGGTGGACTTGGATCTCTTGTCTAGTATCACGTCGTCCCTGTCCACCGTGGAGCGCAAAGCCGTTAGTTCCTCGGCCGCTAGGGCCTCAGATAATGCCTCCAAGGCTAGTGCGGCTGTCTTGTTTTCAGCGCGGAGCGCTATGTCCGGATCACTTGCGAGAGTGATGATTTCGTTGGGCCCGGGAATTTTGAGCTTCATGTACCCATAATGGGGTATGGCTTGGAAAATTGTAAATGCTTCTCGCCCTAGCAGAGCGTGGTAGCCGCTGCTGAACGGGGCCACTTGGAACATGACCTCCTCGGATCTGTAATTGTCCGGCATGCCGAACACCACATCTAGTGTGATTTTTCCTGAACAGCACGCTTCCCGGCTTGGGATTATTCCCCTAAAAGTTGTGTTGCTTCCCTCAATGCGGCTCCAGTCAATTTCCATTTTTCGTAGGGTTTCCTCGTATATGAGGTTGAGTCCGCTGCCGCCGTCCATGAGTACCTTTGTAAGTCGAAAGTCGTCCACTATCGGACTGAGGACCAATGCGGCTGGTGCTCGGGCTGTACGGAATTTAGGTTCGTCACTGGCATTAAAGGTGATAGCCGTGTCACTCCATGGGTTTATTGTTGCTACTTGGTAGACTTCAGCGAGGTTGCGGAGCGTTCGTTTCCTTGCATTGTTTGATGTGAACGTCTCGAAGACTGTCGACACCGTACTGGGGAGGTGTTCTTCGGGTGTTGGAGTTAAAAGCTCCTCGCCGCTTCTGGCTACATGCCGTAGTATCCAACATGCTCTGAGGCTGTGCTTTGGTGCGGCTTTCCCTGAATTATGAATTCTACAGGGTCCATTGAGCCATTCTTCCAATACGGTCCCGTACCCTGTAGAGGGCTTTTGTTTTTTTGATATTTAGCTCAGATGCCTGGCGATAATGCGCCCTTTTGTTTCGGACTCGTGTTATATTCGGGGCCGGATTGTCCCAGAATTTATCTTCGGTTTTCTGAACGCTTTCAATCGCACAATACTTTCGTACTATGGATGTCAAGTCGGCGAATCGTGTAATTTCGCGGCGACTTATGGCGTTGAGGATTCTGATGTCCGTGCAGTTGTTAAGGAAAAGTGAAATTGCTTCTTTCTCTCGGCAGTCCTTGATCCTGTTCATACCCAGGAGGAATCTGGCCCAGTAGTGGTGTACTGTTTCTCCGGACTCTTGCCGTATTAGGGATAAATCCCGTATAGTTGGGTGGGCGGGTGGGAATAGATCCAGAACCCAGCCCGATGTAAGATTCAGGGGCCGAGCGGTTTCCGAATTCGGAAGCTTGCTTTCTCGGATATTATTCACTGAATCGGGCCTGCTACCCGACTTTAGGTTCAGGGTTTGGGCGACATCCTCCCCTCCACGGGTATCCGGCTTTGAGGGATCGGGAATCCGGACGCATCTAGTCCTTAGGGCGGGCGAGGACTCGCCGCATTGTTCTTCCACCACTTCAACGTGGTGGGTAATCTGGGGAGAGTCAATCTCTCTCTGATCAGGTTTAAGCCCAATCTAGTCGTAATCAGTAGCGACTCCCAGGGCCGCGAGGCGATCCAAGAGTTCGTTCAGGGAGAAGAGCTCCATCAGATCCAACTGCTCGGCGAGCTCCGAGCTGATGTGAAGATTGCTTTCGATGGCCCGAGAGGTCATCGTTGGCGCGGTGGCCGGACTGGCGGTCATCAAAAACCTGCCTAGCCGGAGAGTCTGGCCGACAGCCAAAGCTCCTTTAGCAACACGCCGTCTTTAAAGATGGGATGCGGCATCCTTCCTGATGGTGACGACACAGCGGAACTCTCAATGAAAGCACCAATGTCGGTGTCAAACCGGCGGATCTCGGGTAGGGGGTCCCGAACTGTGTGTCTAGGCGGATGGTAACATGAGACAAGGGACATGATGTTTTTACCCAGGTTCGGGCCCTCTCGATGGAGGTAAAACCCTACTCCTGCTTGATCAATATTGATGATATGGGTAGTACAAGAGTAGATCTACCACGAGATCGGAGTGGCTAAACCCTAGAATCTAGCCTATGGTATGATTGTTGTTCGTCCTACGGACTAAAACTCTCCGGTTTATATAGACACCGGAGAGGGCTAGGGTTACACAGAGTCGGTTACAATGGGAGGAGATCTTCATATCATATCGCCAAGCTTGCCTTCCACGCCAAGGAAAGTCCCATCCAGACATGGGACGGAGTCTTCAATCTTGTATCTTCATAGTCCGGGAGTCCGGCCAAAGGTCATAGTCCGGCCATCCGGACACCCCCTAATCCAGGACTCCCTCAGTGCCCCCCGGAGGCGTCGACGTACAAAATCAATGTGGATGGCTCCTTCATTCCAGGGCAGGATCATGCGGGCTGGGGCGTCGCTGTCAGATTGGCAGATGGCAAACTAATCTGTGCTCGAGCTGGCAAGGCAAATCACATTGGCGATGCCTTTGCAGCGGAAGCAATAGCCATGTCACAGGCAATCAACATGGCTTCTGATCTTGGACTCGTGAGGGTGCAGCTTGAGACCGACTCCCAGCTCTTGGCAGAGGCGCTTGATCTATGCAAGGTTGACTCCTCGGCGTATGCAGCATTGATTGAGGACATGAAATATCAGCTAAAGTTGTGGTTCTCTAGTGCTTCCATCTCTGTGTGTAGGCGTAGTGCCAATTCTGTAGCTCATGAGCTTGCTAACTGTTGGAAATATGCCCTAGAGGCAATAATAAAAGGATTATTATTATATTTCTTTGTTCATGATAGTTGTCTTTTATTCATGCTATAATTGTATTATCTGGAAATCATAATACACGTGTGAATACTTAGACCACAACATGTCCCTAGTGAGCCTCTAGTTGACTAGCTCGTTGATCAACAGATAGTCATGGTTTCCTGACTATGGACATTGGATGTCATTGATAACGGGATCACATCATTAGGAGAATGATGTGATGGACAAGACCCAATCCTAAGCATAGCAAAAGATCGTGTAGTTCGTTTTGCTAGAGCTTTTCCAATGTCAAGTATCTCTTCCTTAGACCATGAGATCGTGTAACTCCCAGATACCATAGGAGTGCTTTGGGTGTACCAAACGTCACAACGTAACTGGGTGACTATAAAGGTATGCTACGGGTATCTCCGAAAGTATCTGTTGGGTTGACACGGATCGAGACTGGGATTTGTCACTCCATATTACGGAGAGGTATCACTAGGCCCACTCGGTAGTGCATCATCATAATGAGGTCAAAGTGACCAAGTGTCTGGTCAGGGGATCATGCATTACGGTACGAGTGAAGTGACTTGCCGGTAACGAGATTGAATGAGGTATTGGGATACCGACGATCGAATCTTGGGCAAGTAACATACCGATTGACAAAGGGAATTGTATACGGGGTTGCTTGAATCCTCGACATCGTGGTTCATCTGATGAGATCATCGAGGAGCACGTGGGAGCCAACATGGGTATCCAGATCCCGCTGTTGGTTATTGACCGGACAGCCGTCTTGGTCATGTCTACATGTTTCCCGAACCCGTAGGGTCTACACACTTAAGGTTCGGTGACGCTAGGGTTGTATGAATATGAGTATGCAGCAAACCGAAAGTTGTTCGGAGTCTCGAATGAGATCCCGGACGTCACGAGGAGTTCCGGAATGGTCCGGAGGAAAAGAATTATATATAGGAAGTGCAGTTTCGGCCATCGGGAGAGTTTCGGGGGTCATCGGTATTGTACCGGGACCACCGGAAGGGTCCCGGGGGTCCACCGGGTGGGGACACCTATCCCGGAGGACCCCGTGGGCTGAAGCGGGAGGGGAACCAGCCCCTAGTTGGCTGGTGCGCCCCCCTTGGCCCCCCCTGCGCCTAGGGTTGGAAACCCTAGGGTGGGGGGGCGCCTCCTGTCGGTGTCAAAACCGGCGGATCTCGGGTAGGGGGTCCCGAACTGTGCGTCTAGGCGGATGGTAACAGGAGACGAGGGACACGATGTTTTTACCCAGGTTCGGGCCCTCTTGATGGAGGTAAAACCCTACGTCCTGCTTGATTAATATTGATGATGTGGGTACAAGAGTAGATCTACCACGAGATCAAGGAGGCTAAACCCTAGAAGCTAGCCTATGGTATGATTGTTGTTCGTCCTACGGACTAAAGCCATCCGGTTTATATAGACACCAGAGAGGGCTAGGGTTACACAGAGTCGGTTACAATGGTAGGAGATCTACATATCCGTATCGCCAAGCTTGCCTTCCATGCCAAGGAAAGTCCCATCCAGACACGGGACAAAGTCTTCAATCTTGTATCTTCATAGTCTTGGAGTCCGGCCGATGATGATAGTTCGGCTATCCAGACACCCCCTAGTCCGGGACTCCCTCAGTAGCCCCTGAACCAGGCTTCAATGACAACGAGTATGGCGCGCATATTGTCTTCGGCATTGCAAGGCGGGTTCCTCCTCCGAATAATTTATAGAAGATTGTGAACACCAGGATAGTGTCCGGCTCTGCAAAGTAATTTCCACATACCACCGTAGAGAGAATAATATTTACACAAGTTCAATCTGCTGACGTATTTGATGGCATGACGTCACACCACTACCAAGCCTTTACTTAAATCGTTTTTATTGTACCACCTCAGCATGTTTAGCGAAGCGGTTTCCTTGGCACGTCTTGTCAAAGCAGAGATCGTGTTCCCCTTATTCCGGTATTCCCATCAATACGGACTGGGTAACCCAACCGCGCCATTGATTGCAGCTCTTGGGGGATAAGCGAGTTTTATCAGGCCGATGGGGACGCATATTTCCGCCCGCCCATATAAGGGGATAAAGATCCAACCCTTTTACATGTGCCTTCTTCCTCCTTAGCTTATCCATCTCTGCGAACACGAGCTCCAGTGCCCGAGCCCACACACCTCACCTCAACCTTCTCCAATCATGTCCGGAGCAGGAGGCAAGTGGATGGCCTCCTCCGTCACAGAGGGGCAGATCCAGAAGCTGCGCAACGCCGGATATTTGTCCAGCAACATCGCGCACCGGCTCCCCGAAGAGGGAGAGCTCATCCCCACCCCCAGGCCCCATGAGAGGGTAGTATTTCTACCCCATTTCCTCCGCGGACTGGGCTTCCCGCTCCATCCCTTTGTCCGGGGGCTCATGTTCTACTACGTCCTGGATTTCCATGATCTGGCCCCGAATTTTATCCTCAACATCTCGGCGTTTATCGTCGTGTGTGAGGCCTTCCTCTGCATCCAGCCCCACTTCGGCTTGTGGCTCAAGACCTTCAGTGTCAAGCCGAAGGTTGTGAAGGGCAGCCAAGCGGAGTGTGGAGGCTCCATGGTGGGCAGGATGTCCCACGTTACTTGGCTCGAGGGCACTTTCATGGAAACCATCAAGGGGTGGCAATCGGGGTGGTTCTACATCACCGAGCCGTGTGACCCCGAATGGGCAGCGGCCCCCGAATTCAGATCCGGCATCCCCACACGGCTCACCTCCTGGAAAAAGAGTGGCCAGATCTGGGGTGATTCGGAGGAGCTGACCGGACTCCAAGCCCGCGTCCAAAAGCTGGTGGACAAGAAGCTCAAGCTTGTCAACGTAATCCAGGTCATGCTCATCCGCCGGATTCTCCCGTGCCAACGACGGGGCTTCAACATGAGGGAGTTCGATCCGGCGCAGCACCAGACCCTGAGCGGGCTCTTCGACACTATGTACGAAGAGGTCTGGAAGGTGCTGTTCAAGGGCGCCGAGGCTCCCGCATCCGCTACCGAAGATCGCGGATTCAGCTCGCAGCGTCCGGCTGACGAGGTAAGTGATTTCATGCTTTACAGAATGCTCGTTTTCCATAGTTTGACTCTATGCGGGATCTAAACTCCCTTTACCTTTGACAGGACTGGCTGGCAAAGGCCGAATAAACTATCTGTCCGGCCCCATTGCCAGAGGAACCATCGGACGCTCGTCTAGCGGGGCTGCTGGCTCCGGCACCCCACGTGGTGCCGGAGAAGAAGGCCAAGAAGAAGGCCATGGGTACTCGAAAGAGTTCCCGTTTTCAGGTGTTATCGGATGATGACTCCGAGGCCGACTCCTCCCACCAAGGTGAGGAGGAGAAGAAGAAAGCCCCTCCCCCAGCGGAGGAGGGAAGAAAAGGAAGGCTTCCCCTACGGGGGAGGCCGAAGGGTCCAAGAAGGGAAAAACTCTTTCCCCGGACTGCTCTGCCAACGCCAGTGACGACGACGAGGACTGGCCTCCAAGGTCCAAGCCTCCGGCGAGATCGTAAGTATCCGGACTTCTCAAATAGCTTCATGATTATTTTGCCACATAATGTCTCTCTAATGCCACATACAACCCTGTAGTCCGCCCAAGGATGATCTTCCCGCTTCGCCGAGCGGGTCCTTAGGTGCGTCGGATATGGATTCCCTTCCGACCGCCTCCTCCCCTCATGACGCGGACGATGCCGAGGTGGGATCCCGGGAAGGGACCCACCAGGAGGAGAAGGCCCCGGAGGTGTCGCAGGACAACCTCCCGGACTTTGCACCGGACTCGGCCCCGGAGCCCCTAGTGGCTCCGGAGTCCGGCGGGCTACCCCTTTGTAAGAAGGGCAAGACCGTGACGCCGGCAGCTTCCGTCCAACCGGAGGCGCCGGATAGATTGCTGGAGGCACTCAATGGCGCCTCCATTGAAGAGGAACACCGCACTGTTATGAGTGCGGTGATTCAGAAGGTTTAGCTCGCTAAGAGCGGGCTGACCGAAGCCTGCAGCAGCCTTCTAACAGGCTTTGAGGTAAGAATTTTGATATATGTAAAAATAGTACCGCATAAACAGTAGCCCCTGATGCTCGGTTCGGTGTTCGGAAAGAAAAGCCGGACTGAGGATCTAAAAAAGATATACGCAGGAGTCATAAAAATATGTCAATATGGGATTGCAGGCTGTGCTGCTGACCTCTGCCGCACTGACTGCGGAGGTCAATACTTTGAAGGAAAACCTCGAGCGGTCCGAGAACGAGCTCGGCCGTGCCAAGAAGCAGCTCGAGGACAAGGAAGGTGAGTAACACCTTATGAAAATTGTACCTTACAGAAAATGATTTGGTTGCAAGAAAAATGACAAGGATAACATGGATATGGTAGGGGCCACTAACGAGGTGGTGACCCTGAAAGAGGCGGTGGCCGCAGCCGAACGCAATGCGGCCGCGGAGCGCACCGAGCGAGAGAAGCAGGAGGCGCGGGTGGCGGAGGTACAGCAAGAGCTCTAGGATCTCATGAAAAAACATGAGAGCCTGGAGCGTGACTCGAAGACTCGAGAGTCGGAGCTCGCAACGGCTCTTGAGAGTGCCAAAGCCGCTAAGGCCGAAGCCTACAAGGCCCTCCAGGAAATCGAGGAGTTGAAGAAAATAGCAGCGGGTAAGGCATTTTTCATGCAAAGTAAGCATGTGAGTGTTAATTACCTGTTGCTTACCCGAATTCGGAGCTCTCCAGGAGCGTTCGCAGATCTTCCTCGTAGCGTGTCCGATGCTGCCGCGTTCTACCGGGCCGAGGAGGGGAGCTCGACAGAGAAGGTCTTCTGGTCTCACTATGCTGAGGCCGGACATCCGGTGCCCCTTAGCGACCAGCTGAAGCAGCTGGTCGAGCTCCACAAGGCGGCCGAACTGGCCATGAAGGGCCTCATAGTTTGGCTGTGGCCTAAGGAGGCCATGCCTGGGAGCTACTTCGGCCTGGTGCGGCGGCTGGTGGATGCGTTCCCGTGGGTTGAAGTC
Source organism: Triticum aestivum (assembly GCF_018294505.1). Taxonomy (NCBI): domain Eukaryota; kingdom Viridiplantae; phylum Streptophyta; class Magnoliopsida; order Poales; family Poaceae; genus Triticum; species Triticum aestivum. Next base: position 691,434,939 of record NC_057795.1, read on the forward strand.
ATCAAGCACTCCGCCTGTATTGAAGGTGCCCGTCGGGCCCTTGCCCGCGCAAAGGTGCACTAGGGCAAGATGGATGCCCAGAAGCTCGTGACGGACCCACCACCGGAGGGCAAGGAGCATCGCACGCCCGAGATGTACTATAAGAGTGTGATGAAGGGCGCCCGCACTACTGCGGGTGAGTGCTCCAAAGATGTAATATTTGAGTAGACTCGCATTTTGTTATCCTGTGCGCTGAAAACTTAGTTCATTTGCGCTAAGCAACGCATGTTAATTTAAAATATTACCTTTTGTGCGGCTGTTTATCAAATCTGAGAGATGGCAAGTCGTCGGCTTCAGCCCCCATGCCGCGAGTGCTGGGGTGTTCGGGATAAATTTGAGCGCTCTTGTTCCCATTTTTGGGTCCATCTAGGGAGGCGCTCAACACAACGAACAAGGCAACCGGACTTATAATGCTTGAACACTCTCACTTAGCCATAGAATTCTATAATTTTAAATTTCGGCGAAGCCCCTAGTATTCGGAAGGCCGAATTTGGGGCGCTATCCACGCCTGGGCCGGACAGAATCCGGCTCCTCGCTCTAAGCGGCATAAGTCTTTAGGGACTCGAAAAAACCTCTCGAACAGCGACCAGCTCTCGCCTCATCATGACAGTCAGTTTTAGCTTTCTCCACTGAGGCGTTAACCCAGCTCAACTGGGGCACAATCGCAGTGGTTCTCCCAGTGCTACCTTAGCCGATAAAACGGAACGTAAGGTACCAAAACATGGGAGCCGGGCAAACCCAACTATTGACCCAAGACATGATTCGGAGCTGATGCATATAATGCTATAAGTTCGGGGTGCCGCACTTGTGAAAGTGTTCGGACTTATCACACCATTATGCGGGAAACATAAGCCCCTGGTGTATTTAGCCATACCAAAACGTACGGATGCAACATGTCATAGATGAACATATGTATAAGAAAGAAATGCAATTGGAAGCAAGAAAGTGCTGCATTACTTTATTCAAGAAAACTGTTGTAAGTGCAGAATGATACAAATGGTGCGATAAGCAAGGGATGAGACTGTTAAACATGTCCCCCTCCAGGGGTAGGCTGCGGAATAATGCATAAAACGGATTTAATGCTCATAATGGAGACCATCTGGATATTTGTTGTAGCCTTACTCCTTCCCTGGCTGTTGCATCGTGAGTTCGGCGTGTCTGCTGCCGGACAGGGCCTCTGACGAACGGAGTACTGTGGGTAAAAATAAAAGAAAAGAAAAAAAGAACGACACACTTGAGAGCCCCTGGTGTGGTTGAGCCACAGTCTGGGCCTATCGTGGTCGTGCCCCTCTCCCCATGCCCATAGTATCTTCAGAGCGTAATGGTGTACGCGAGGGACCTGTCTTGACGCTTTACGGGGGCTGGGGTCGGGGACGCACTGCTACGCGTGCTCAGAACGTGCCAGGTGGTCTTGTTGTAGGTTACTCCGGGCGCGCTTAGCTGTGTCCGGCCGCTTAGCGACCGGACTTGAGAATTGCCTTAAGAGGCTGCATTGTACTTCTGCCGCGAGAGCCACTGTATGTTCCTCCGTTCGGAGAGAGCGTTCAGTGTTTCCATTGACCGTGATGACCCCTCGAGGGCCTGGCATCTTGAGCTTGAGGTATGCATAGTGCGACACCGCGTTGAACTTTGCGAACGCGGTACGTCCGAGCAGAGCATGATAGCCGCTGCGGAACGGAACTATGTCGAAGATTAACTCCTCGCTTCAGAAGTTATCCGGGGATCCGAAGACCACTTCCAGTGTAACTGAGCCTGTACAATTGGCTTCTACACCTGGTATGACGCCTTTAAAGGTTGTCTTGGTAGGTTGAATCCTTGAAGGGTCTATGCCCATTTGGCGCACCGTGTCCTGATAAAGCAGGTTCAGGCTGCTGCCGCCGTCCATCAGGACTCTCGTGAGGTGAAATCCATCGACGATTGGGTCTAGAACCAATGCGGCGAATCCGCCATGGCGGATGCTGGTGGGGTGGTCCCTTCGGTCAAAAGTGATCGGGCAGGAGGACCATGGATTGAACTTCGGGGCAACTGGCTCCATCGCGTATACATCCCTGAGTGCACGCTTCCGCTCCCTTTTGGGTATGTGCGTTGCGTATATCATGTTCACCGTCCGCACCTGTGGGGGGAAACCCTTCTGTCCTCTATTGTTTGGCGGTCAAGTCTCTTCCTCGTCGTCGCTATGCAGCCCCTTGTCATTGTTTTCGGGAATTAACTTGCCTGCCTGCTTGAATACCCAACAGTCCTTGTTGGTGTGGTTAGCTGGCTTTTCGGGGGTGCCATGTATCTGGCACGAGCGGTCGAGTATTCGGTCCAAATTGGATGGACCCGGAGTAGTTCTCTTGAATGGCTTTTTCCGCTGACCGGGTTTAGAGCCTCTGAATCCGGCATTGACTGTCGTATCCTCATTGTTGTCGCCGTTAATGCGGCGTTTGTTTTTATTACGACGCGACCTGCCATTACGGTCCTTGATATCCGGACTGCCAGAATTTTTGCTGAGGTTGTTGCTGCGTGCTAGCCAGCTGTTCTCACCCGCGCAGAAGCGGGTCATGAGTGATGTGAGGGCTGCCATGGATTTCGGCTTTTCCTGTCCCAGGTGCCGGGCAAGCCACTCATCGCGGATGTTATGCTTGAAGGCCGCGAGGGCCTCGGCATCCGGACAGTCGACGATTTGGTTTTCTTGGTTAAGAACCGTGTCCAGAATTGTCTGGCCGATTCGTCTGGCTGCTGAATTATGTGGCTTAGGTCATCTGCGTCTGGTGGTCGCACATACGTGCCTTGGAAGTTATCGAGGAATGCGGCTTCCAGGTCCTCGCAACTCCCAATTGACTCTGCTGGCAAGCTGTTAAGCCAATGCCGAGCTGGTCCTTTAAGCTTGAGGGGGAGATATTTGATGGCGTGAAGATCATCACCGCGGGCCATGTGGATGTGAAGGAGATAATCTTCGATCCAAACCGCGGGGTCTGTTGTGCCATCGTAAGATTTGATGTTTATGAGTTTAAACCCTTCGGGGATTTGATGATCCATTACTTCATCCATGAAGCATAGTGGGTGTGCGGCACCTCTGTACTGGGCGATGTCACGACGGAGCTCAAAAGAGCTTTGTCTGTTTTGTTCGGCCCGGCCGGACTTACTGTGTCCGGCGCGACGGTTGTCGTCATGTATCATGGGGCGCTCACGCGATCCATAGATCGATCTTGATTGTCTTGCCCTATTCTCCAATATATCTCGCAAATCCAGAGCGTTTCCCTGTGGCCTTGTGCTTTTCGAGCGATGCCGGGATACGGGTCTAGTGAAGGGCCTAGAGGCCTCTCTGTCTCGACCACGAGGTGGTCGATCAGCCATATTGTCTCCTGGTGATGCGGGTTCATATGCCTCCTCCTCTAATCGGGGGAGCAGCTTGCGTTTAGGGTAGCTTTTGGAGGGGCGTTCGAGCTCATGCTCTTCGGCTGCGAGGACTTCAGTCCATCTGTCGGCTAGCAGATCTTGATCAGCTCTAAGCTATTGCTGCTTTTTCTTGAGGCTGTTTGCCGTAGCCATAAGCCTGCGTTTAAAACGCTCTTGTTCGACGGGATCCTCAGGCACGACGAATTCGTCGTTGTCGAGGCTTGCCTCGTCTCCGGAGGGAGGCATGTAGTCCTCAACCTCTTCTTCTGCCGCTCTCTCATGAGGGCTGGCGTCTCCGTCCTCCTATGCTGAATCTTGCTGGAGTGGGTTGTCTTCGGCACTATCTGGGGTGTTATTATCTCTGGTGCCGGAATCTTCATTCTTGCTATGGCGGGATTTAGAGCGGCGTCGCTGACGTTGGCGCTTGGGCTGTTTCTTGGAGGGGTCATCCTTCGCTTCCCCTTCGCCATTCCCATCCTTTGGGATATCCACCATGTATATGTCATATGATGAGGTGGCTTTCCAGTGCCCGGTAGGCGCTGGTTCGTGGTCGTCTCCGGCATCGTCGTCCATACTGTCGATATCTTTGGAGTCGTAGTCTAGCACGTCGGTTAGATCATCGACAGTGGCTACCAAGTGGGTGGTGGGTGGGCTTTGAATTTCTTCGCCGTCCGCATCCCAACCGTCCTGGCCGTAGTCCGGCCAGGGCTCTCCTGATAATGAGAGATACCTTAGCGAACTCAGGATGTCGCCAAAAGGTGAGTGTTGAAAGATGTCCGAGGCAGTAAACTCCATGATCGGCGCCCAACCGGATTCGATTGGTGGGGGCGCAGGAGGTTCGGAGTCCGGCAAGGAGTCCGGCACCTCGGAGTCACGAGCTTTGTGAGGGACAAGATCAGTGTTCGGCTCTAACACCGTAGAGGTTGCAGCCCCCGAGGCGGTGTCTAGCCATCCGTCCTCGATCTGCGCAACCGGCTCTGGATTGAAGATCGGAGTGGGCTCGAGTGCGGCCTCCAGGGCACTGTCCGGCTGCAGAGCTAAATCATGTCCGTCGTGATAGTGCGGCGCGCTCGGCTGTGGCTCGAATCCGTCGAAGATCAAGTCCCCGCGGATGTCAGCCGTGAAGTTCAAACTTCCGAATCTGACCTGACGGCCAGGGGCGTAACTTTCGATCTGCTCTAGATGGCCAAGCGAATTGGCCCGCAGTGCAAAGCCGCCGAATACGAAGATCTGTCCGGGGAGGAAGGTCTCACCCTGGACTGCGTTGTTGATGATGATCGAAGAAGCCATCGAGCCTATCGGCCACGACACAGAGGAACTCTCAATGAAAGCACCAATGTCGGTGTCAAAACCGGCGGATCTCAGGTAGGGGATCCCGAACTGTGCGTCTAGGCGGATGGTAACAGGAGACGAGGGACACGATGTTTTTACCCAGGTTTGGGCCCTGCCAGAACCCTGCTGCATCCACCACCACGCTGTTGTGCTGCTGGATCTTCATCAACCTCTCCTTCCCCCTTGCTGGATCAATAAGGAGGAGACGTCACGCTGACCGTACGTGTGTTGAACGTGGAGGTGCCGTCCGTTTGGCGCTAGGATCTCCGGTGATTTGGATCACGACGAGAATGACTCCCTCAACCCCGTTCTCTTGAATGCTTCAGCACGCGATCTACAAGGGTATGTAGATGCATCTCTCTCTCTCTCGTTACTAGATGAACTCATAGATTGATCTTGGTGAACATAGAATTTTTTTATTTTATGCAACGTTCCCCAACAGTGGTATCAGAGCTAGATCTATGCGTAGTTCTCTATTGCACGAGTAGAACACAAATCTGTTGTGGGCGTAGATCTTGTCAACTTGCTTGCCATTACTAGTCTTATCTTGCTTCAGCAGTATTGTGGGATGAAGCGGCCCAGACCGACCTTACACGTACGCTTACGTGAGACAGGTTCCACCGACTGACATGCACTAGTTGCATAAGGTGGCTAGCGGGTGTCTGTCTCTCCCACTTTAGCTGGAGGGGATTCGATGAAAAGGGTCCTTATGAAGGGTAAATAGAAGTTGACAAAAATCACGTTGTGGTTATTCGTAGGTAAGAAAACGTTCTTGCTAGAACCCAATTGCAGCCACGTAAAAGATGCAACAACAATTAGAGGACGTCTAACTTGTTTTTGCAGCAATTGCTATGTGATGTGATATGGCCAAAAGTTGTGATGAATGATGAATGATATATTGTGATGTATGAGATCATGTTCTTGTAGTAGGAATCACGACTTGCATGTTGATGAGTATGACAACCGGCAGGAGCCATAGGAGTTGTCTTAATTATTGTATGACCTGCGTGTCAATGATTTAACGCCATGTAATTACTTTACTTTATTGCTAAACAGTTAGCTATAGTAGTAGAAGTAAAAGTTGGCGAGCAACTTCATGGAGACACGATGATGGAGATCATGATGATGGAGATCATGGTGTCATGCCGGTGACGAAGATGATCATGGAGCCCCGAAGATGGAGATCAAAGGAGCTATATGATATTGGCCATATCATGTCACTACTATATAATTGCATGTGATGTTTATTCTGTTTATGCATCTTGTTTACTAAGAACGGCGGTAGTAAATAAGATGATCCCTCATAATAATTTCAAGAAGGTGTTCCCCCTAACTGTGCGCCGTTGCTAAAGTTCGTCGTTTCAAAGCACCACGTGATGACCGGGTGTGATAGATTCCTACGTTCACATACAATGGGTGTAAGACAGTTTTACACATGCAAAAACACTTAGGTTAACTTGACGAGCCTAGCATGTACAGACATGGCCTCGGAACACAGAGACCGAAAGGTCGAACATGAGTCGTATGGAAGATACGATCAACATGGGGATGTTCACCGATGATGACTAGTCCGTCTCACGTGATGATCGAACACGGCCTAGTCGACTCGGATCATGTAACACTTAGATGACTAGAGGGATGTCAAATCTGAGTGGGAGTTCATTAAATAATTTGATTAGATGAACTTAATTATCATGAACTTAGTCTAAAATCTTTGCAAAATATGTCTTGTAGATCAAATGGCCAACGCTCATGTCAACATGAACTTCAACGGGTTCCTGGAGAAAACCAAGCTGAAAGATGATGGCAGCAACTATACGGACTGGGTCCGGAACCTGAGGATCATCCTCATAGCTGCCAAGAAAGCATATGTCCTAGAAGGACCGCTAGGTGAAGCACCCATCCCAGAGAACCAAGACGTTATGAACGCTTGGCAGTCACGTGCTGATGATTACTCCCTCGTTCAGTGCGGCATGCTTTACAGCTTAGAACCGGGGCTCCAAAAGATTTTTGAGCAACACAGAGCATATGAGATGTTCAAGGAGCTGAAAATGGTTTTCCAAGCTCATGCCCGGGTCAAGAGATATGATGTCTCCGACAAGTTCTATAGTTGTAAGATGGAGGAAAATAGTTCTGTCAGTGAGCACATACTCAAAATGTCTGGGTTGCACAACCGCCGGTCCCAGCTGGACATTAACCTCCTGGACGAGGCGGTCATTGACAGAATCCTTCAGTCGCTCCCACCGAGCTACAAGAGCTTTGTGATGAACTACAATATGCAGGGGATGGTAAAGACTATTCCTGAAGTATTTTCAATGCTGAAGTCAGCAGAGGTTGAAATGAAGAAAGAACATCAAGTGTTGATGGTCAATAAAACCACCAAGTTCAAGAAGGGCAAGGGTAAGAAGAACTTTAAGAAGGACGGCAAAGATGTTGCCGCGCCCGATATGCCAGTTGCCGGGAAGAAGTCAAAGAATGGACCCAAGCCTGAGACTGAGTGCTTTTATTGCAAAGGGAAGGGTCACTGGAACCGGAACTGCCCCAAATACTTAGCGGACAAGAAGGCCGGCAACACTAAAGGTATATGTGATATACATGTAATTGATGTGTACCTTACCAGTACTCGTAGTAACTCCTAGGCATTTGATACCGGTGCCGTTGCTCATATTTGTAACTCACAGCAGGAGCTGCGGAATAAGCGGAGACTGGCGAAGGACGAGGTGACGATGCGCGTCGGGAATGGTTCCAAGGTCGATGTGATCGCCGTCGGCACACTACCTCTACATTTACCCACGGGATTAGTTATGAACCTCCATAATTGTTATTTAGTGCCAAGTTTGAGCATGAACATTGTATCTGGATCACGTTTAATACGAGATGGCTACTCATTTAAATCCGAGAATAATGGTTGTTCTATTTATATGAGAGATATGTTTTATGGTCATGCCCCGATGGTCAATGGTTTATTCTAATGAATCTCGAACGTAATGTTACACATATTCATAATGTGAATACCAAAAGATGTAAAGTTGATAACGATAGTCCCACATACTTGTGGCACTGCCGCCTTGGTCACATTGGTGTCAAGCGCATGAAGAAGCTCCATGCTGATGGACTTTTAGAGTCTCTCAATTATGAATCATTTGACACATGCGAACCATGCCTCATGGGCAATATGACAAAGACTCCGTTCTCCGGAACAATGGAGCGAGCAACCAACTTATTGGAAATCATACATACAGATGTGTGTGGTCCAATGAGCAGTTAGACTCACGGAGGATATAGTTACGTTCTCACTCTCACTGATGACTTAAGTAGATATGGGTATGTCTACTTGATGAAACACAAGTCTGAGACCTTTGAAAAGTTCAAGGAATTTCAGAATGAAGTAGAGAATCAACGTGACCTAAAGATAAAATTCTTACGATCAGATCGTGGAGGAGAATATTTAAGTCACGAATTTGGTACACACTTAAGAAAATGTGGAATCGTTTCACAACTCACGCCACCTGGAACACCTTAGCGTAACGGTGTATCCGAACGTCGTAATGACACTCTCTTGGATATGGTGCGATCTATGATGTCTCTTACCGATTTATCGCTATCATTTTGGGGATACGCTCTAGAGACAACTACATTCACTTTAAATAGGGCACCGTCTAAATCCATTGAGACGACACCATATGAATTATGGTTTGGGAAGAAACCTAAGCTGTCGTTTCTAAAAGTTTGGGGATGCGATGCTTATGTCAAGAAACTTCAACCTGAAAAGCTCGAACCCAAGTCGGAAAAATGCGTCTTCATAGGATACCCCAAGGAAACCATTGGGTATACCTTCTACCTTAGATCCGAAGGCAAGATCTTTGTTGCCAAGAACGGATCCTTTCTGGAAAAAGAGTTTCTCTCGAAAGGAGTAAGTGGGAGGAAAGTAGAACTCGATGAAGTACTACCTCTTGAACCGGAAAGTAGTGCAGCTCAGGAAAATGTTCCTGTGGTGCCTACACCGACTGGAGAGGAAATTAATGATGATGATCAAGGTACTTCGGATCAAGTTGCTACTGAACTTCGTAGGTCCACGAGGACACGTTCCACACCAGAGTGGTATGTCAACCCTGTCCTGGAAATCATGTTGTTAGACAACGGTGAACCTTCGAACTATGAAGAAGCGATGGCGGGCCCAGATTCCAACAAATGGCTAGAAGCCATGCAATCCGAGATAGAATCCATGTATGAAAACAAAGTATGGACTTTGACTGACTTGCCCGATGATCGGCGAGCGGTAGAAAACAAATGGATCTTCAAGAAGAAGACGGACGCAGATGGTAATGTCACCATCTATAAAGCTCGACTTGTTGCTAAGGGTTATCGACAAGTTCAAGGGGTTTACTACGATGAGACTTTCTCTCCCGTAGCGAAGCTGAAGTCCGTCCGAATCATGTTAGCAGTAGCCACATACTATGATTATGAGATATGGCAGATGGACGTCAAAACGGCATTCCTTAACGGCTATCTTAAGGAAGAACTGTATATGATGCAGCCGAAATGTTTTGTCAATCCTAAGAATGCTAACAAGGTACGCAAGCTCCAGCGATCCATTTATTGGCTGGTGCAAGCATCTCAGAGTTGGAACATTCGCTTTCATGAGATGATCAAAGCGTTTGGATTTATGCAGACTTATGGAGAAGCCTGCGTTTACAAGAAAGTGAGTGGGAGCTCTGTAGAATTTCTCATATTATATGTAGATGACATACTTTTGATGGGAAATGATATAGAACTTTTGGACAACATTAAGGCCTACTTGAATAAGTGTTTTTCAATGAAGGACCTTGGAGAAGCTGCTTACATATTAGGCATCAAGATCTATAGGGATAGATCGAGACGCATCATAGGTCTTTCACAAAGCACATACCTTGATAAGATATTGAAGAAGTTCAATATGGATCAATCCAAGAAAGGGTTCTTGCCTGTATTGCAAGGTGTGAGATTGAGCTCAGCTCAATGCCCGACCACGGCAGAAGATAAAGAAGAGATGAGTGTCATCCCCTATGCCTCAGCCATAGGATCTATAATGTATGCCATGTTGTGTACCAGACCTGATGTAAACCTTGCCGTAAGTTTGGTAGGAAGGTACCAAAGTAATCCCGGCAAGGAACACTGGACAGCTGTCAAGAATATCCTTAAGTACCCGAAAAGGACAAAGGACATGTTTCTCGTTTATGGAGGTGACGAAGAGCTCGTCGTAAAGGGTTACGTCGATGCTAGCTTCGACACAGATCTGGATGACTCTAAGTCACAAACCGGATACGTGTATATGTTGAGTCGTGGAGCAGTAAGCTGGTGTAGTTGCAAGCAGAGCGTCGTGGCAGGATCTACATCTGAAGCGGAGTACATGGCAGCCTCGGAGGCAACGCGTGAAGCAATATGGATGAAGGAGTTCATCACCGACCTAGGAGTCATACCCAATGCGTCGGGGCCGATCACTCTCTTCTGTGACAACACTGGAGCTATTGCCCTTGCCAAGGAGCCCAGGTTTCACAAGAAGACCAGGCACATCAAGCGTCGTTTCAACTCCATCCGTGAAAATGTTCAAGATGGAGACATAGATATTTGCAAAGTACACATGGATCTGAATGTCGCAGATCCGTTGACTAAACCTCTTCCGCGAGCAAAACATGATCAACACCAGAACTCTATGGGTGTTCGATACATCATAATGTAACTAGATTATTGACTCTAGTGCAAGTGGGAGACTGTTGGAAATATGCCCTAGAGGCAATAATAAAAGGATTATTATTATATTTCTTTGTTCATGATAGTTGTCTTTTATTCATGCTATAATTGTATTATCCGGAAATCGTAATACACGTGTGAATACTTAGACCACAACATGTCCCTAGTGAGCCTCTAGTTGACTAGATCGTTAATCAACAAATAGTCATGGTTTCCTGACTATGTACATTGGATGTCATTGATAACATGATCACATCATTAGGAGAATGATGTGATGGATAAGACCCAATCCTAAGCATAGCACAAGATCGTGTAGTTCGTTTTGCTAGAGCTTTTCCATTGTCAAGTATCTCTTCCTTAGACCATGAGATCGTGTAACTCCCGGATACTGTAGGAGTGCTTTGGGTGTACCAAACGTCACACGTAACTGGGTGACTATAAAGGTATGCTACGGGTATCTCCGAAAGTATCTGTTGGGTTGACACGGATCGAGACTGGGATTTGTCACTCCGTATTACGGAGAGGTATCACTGGGCCCACTCGATAGTGCATCATCATAATGAGGTCAAAGTGACCAAGTGTCTGGTCACGGGATCATGCATTACGGTACGAGTAAAGTGACTTACGGGTAACGAGATTGAACGAGGTATTGGGATACCGACGATTGAATCTCGGGCAAGTAACATACCGATTGACAAAGGGAATTGTATACGGGGTTGCTTGAATCCTCGACATCGTGGTTCATCCGATGAGATCATCGAGGAGCATGTGGGAGCCAACATGGGTATCCAGATCCCGCTGTTGGTTATTGACCGGAGAGCCGTCTCGGTCATGTCTACGTGTTTCCTGAACCCGTAGGGTCTACACACTTAAGGTTCGGTGACACTAGGGTTGTATGAATATGAGTATGCAGCAAACCGAAAGTTGTTCGGAGTCCCGGATGAGATCCCGGACTTCACGAGGAGTTCCGGAATGGTCCAGAGGTAAAGAATTATATATAGGAAGTGCAGTTTCGGCCATCGGGAGAATTTTGGGGGTCACCAGTATTGTATCGGGACCACCGGAAGGGTCCCGGGGGTCCACCGGGTGGGGCCACCTATCACGGAGGGCCCCGTGGGCTGAAGTGGGAGGGGAACCAGCCCCTAGTGGGCTGGTGCACCCCCCTTGGCCCCCCTGCGCCTAGGGTTGGAAACCCTAGGGTGGGGGGGCGCCTCCACTTGCCTTGGGGGGCACTCCACTCCCCTGGCCGCCGCCCCCCTTGGGAGATCCCATCTCCAAGGCCGGCGCCCCCCAGGGGGCCTATATAAGGGGGGGGGTGAGGGAGGGCAGTCGCACCCTGAAGTCTTGGCGCCTCCCTCTCCCCTGCTACACCTCCTCCTCCCGTAGTCGCTTGGCGAAGCCGTGCCAGAACCCTGCTGCATCCACCACCACGCCGTCGTGCTGCTGGATCTTCATCAACCTCTCCTTCCCCCTTGCTGGATCAAGAAGGAGGAGACGTCATGCTGACCGTACGTGTGTTGAACATGGAGGTGCCGTCCGTTCGGCGCTAGGATCTCCGGTGATTTGGATCACGACGAGAACGACTCCCTCAACCCCGTTCTCTTGAACGCTTCCGCACGCGATCTACAAGGGTATGTAGATGCATATCTCTCTCTCGTTGCTAGATGAACTCATAGATTGATCTTGGTGAACGTAGGAAATTTTTTATTTTATGCAACGTTCCCCAACAGTGGCATCATTAGCTAGGTCTATGCGTAATTCTCTATTGCACGAGTAGAACACAAATCTTTTGTGGGCGTAGATCTTGTCAACTTGCTTGCCACTACTAGTCTTATCTTGCTTCAGCGGTATTGTGGGATGAAGCGGCCCGGACCGACCTTACACGTACGCTTACGTGAGACAGGTTCCACCGACTGACATGCACTAGTTGCATAAGGTGGCTAGCGTGTGTCTGCCTCTCCCACTTTAGTTGGAGCGGATTCGATGAAAAGGGTCCTTATGAAGGGTAAATAGAAGTTGACAAAAATCACGTTGTGGTTATTCGTAGGTAAGAAAACGTTCTTGCTAGAACCCAATTGCAGCCACGTAAAAGATGCAACAATAATTAGAGGACGTCTAACTTGTTTTTGCAGCAATTGCTATGTGATGTGATATGGCCAAAAGTTGTGATGAATGATGAATGATATATTGTGATGTATGAGATCATGTTCTTGTAATAGGAATCACGACTTACATGTCGATGAGTATGACAACCGGCAGGAGCCATAGGAGTTGTCTTAATTATTGTATGACCTGCGTGTCAATGATTTAACGCCATGTAATTACTTTACTTTATTGCTAAACCATTAGCTATAGTAGTAGAAGTAATAGTTGGCGAGCAACTTCATGGAGACACGATGATGGAGATCATGGTGTCATGCCGGTGACGAAGATGATCATGGAGCCCCGAAGATGGAGATCAAAGGAGCTATATGATATTGGCCATATCATGTCACTACTATATAATTGCATGTGATGTTTATTATGTTTATGCATCTTGTTTACTTAGAACGGCGGTAGTAAATAAGATGATCCCTCATAATAATTTCAAGAAGGTGTTCCCCCTAACTATGCGCCGTTGCTAAAGTTCGTCGTTTCGAAGCACCACGTGATGATCGGGTGTGATAGATTCCTACGTTCACATACAACGGGTGTAAGACAGTTTTACACATGCAAAAACACTTAGGTTAACTTGATGAGCCTAGCATGTACAGACATGGCCTCGGAACACAGAGACCAAAAGGTCGAACATGAGTCGTATGGAAGAGACAATCAACATGGAGATGTTCACTGATGATGACTAGTCCATCTCACGTGATGATCGGACACAGCCTAGTCGACTCGGATGATGTAACACTTAGATGACTAGAGGGATGTCAAATCTGAGTGGGAGTTCATTAAATAATTTGATTAGATGAACTTAATTATCATGAACTTAGTCTTTTTTTTGTGCAAAATATGTCTTGTAGATCAAATGGCCAACGCTCATGTCAACATGAACTTCAACGCGTTCCTAGAGAAAACCAAGCTGAAAGATGATGGCAGCAACTATACGGACTGGGTCCGGAACCTGAGGATCATCCTCATAGCTGCCAAGAAAGCATATGTCCTAGAAGGACCGCTAGGTGAAGCACCCATCCCAGAGAACCAAGACGTTATGAACGCTTGGCAGTCACGTGCTGATGATTACTCCCCTCGTTCAGTGCGGCATGGTTTACAGCTTAGAACCGGGGCTCCAAAAGCGTTTTGAGCAACATGGAGCATACGAGATGTTCGAGGAGCTGAAAATGGTTTTCCAAGCTCATGCCCGGGTCAAGAGATATGAAGTCTCCGACAAGTTCTATAGTTGTAAGATGGAGGAAAATAGTTCTATCAGTGAGCACATACTCAAAATGTCTGGGTTGCACAACCGCCTGTCCCAGCTGGACATTAACCTCCCGGACGAGGCAGTTATTGACAGAATCCTTCAGTCGCTCCCACCGAGCTACAAGAGCTTTGTGATGAACTACAATATGTAGGGGATGGTAAAGACTATTCCTGAAGTATTTTCAATGCTGAAGTCAGCAGAGGTTAAATCAAGAAAGAACATCAAGTGTTGATGGTCAATAAAACCACCAAGTTCAAGAAGGGCAAGGGTAAGAAGAACTTCAAGAAGGACGGCAAAGATGTTGCCGCGCCCAGTAAGCCAGTTGCCGGGAAGAAGTCAAAGAATGGACCCAAGCCTGAGACTGAGTGATTTTATTGCAAAGGAAAGGGTCACTGGAAGCGGAACTGCCCCAAATACTTAGCGGACAAGAAGGCCGACAACACTAAAGGTATATGTGATATACATGTAATTGATGTGTACCTTACCAGTACTCGTAGTAACTCCTCCGTATTTGATACCGGTGCCGTTGATCATATTTGTAACTCACAGCAGGAGCTGCGGAATAAGCGGAGACTGGCGAAGGACGAGGTGACGATGCGCGTCGGGAATGGTTCCAAGGTTGATGTGATCGCCGTCGGCACGCTACCTCTACATTTACCTACGGGATTAGTTTTAAACCTCAATAATTGTTATTTAGTGCCAAGTTTGAGCATGAACATTGTATCTGGATCTCGTTTAATACGAGATGCCTACTCATTTAAATCCGAGAATAATGGTTGTTCTATTTATATGAGAGATATGTTTTATAGTCATGCCCCGATGGTCAATGGTTTATTCTTAGTGAATCTCGAACGTAATGTTACACATATTGATAGTGTGAATACCAAAAGATGTAAAGTTGATAACGATGGTCCCACATACTTGTGGCACTGCCGCCTTGGTCACATTGGTGTCAAGCGCATGAAGAAGCTCCATGCTGATGGACTTTTAGAGTCTCTCAATTATGAATCATTTGACACATGCAAACCATGCCTCATGGGCAAAATGACCAAGACTCCGTTCTCCGGTACAATGGAGCGAGCAACCAACGTATTGAAAATCATACATACAGATGTGTGTGGTCCAATGAGTGTTGAAGCTCGCGGAGGATATCATTATGTTCTCACTCTCACTGATGACTTAAGTAGATATGGGTATGTCTACTTGATGAAACACAAGTCTGAGACCTTTGAAAAGTTCAAGGAATTTCAGAATGAAGTAGAGAATCAACGTGACCGAAAGATAAAATTCTTACGATCAGATCATGGAGGAGAATATTTAAGTCACGAATTTGGTACGCACTTAAGAAAATGTGGAATCGTTTCACAACTCACGCCGCCTGGAACACCTCAGCGTAACGGTGTGTCCGAACGTCGTAATCGCACTCTATTGGATATGGTGCGATCTATGATGTTTCTTACCGATTTACCGCTATCATTTTGGGGATACGCTCTAGAGACAGCTACATTCACTTTAAATAGGGCACCATCTAAATCCGTTGAGACGAAACTATATGAATTATGGTTTGGGAAGAAACCTAAGCTGTCGTTTCTAAAAGTTTGGGGATGCGATGCTTATGTCAAGAAACTTCAACCTGAAAAGCTCGAACCCAAGTCGGAAAAATGCGTCTTCATAGGATACCCCAAGGAAACCATTGGGTATACCTTCTACCTTAGATCCGAAGGCAAGATCTTTGTTGCCAAGAACGGATCCTTTCTGGAAAAAGAGTTTCTCTCGAAAGGAGTAAGTGGGAGGAAAGTAGAACTCGATGAAGTACTACCTCTTGAACCGGAAAGTAGTGCAGCTCAGGAAAATGTTCCTGTGGTGCCTACACCTACTGGAGAGGAAATTAATGATGATGATCAAGTTACTTCGGATCAAGTTGTTACTGAACTTCGTAGGTCCACGAGGACACATTCCACACCAGAGTGGTATGTCAACCCTGTCCTGGAAATCATGTTGTTAGACAACGGTGAACCTTCGAACTATGAAGAAGCGATGGCGGGCCCAGATTCCAACAAATGGCTAGAAGCCATGCAATCCGAGATAGAATCCATGTATGAAAACAAAGTATGGACTTTGACCGACTTGCCCGATGATCGGCGAGCGATAGAAAACAAATGGATCTTCAAGAAGAAGACAGATGCGGATGGTAATGTCACCATCTATAAAGCTCGACTTGTTGCTAAGGGTTATCGACAAGTTCAAGGGGTTGACTACGATGAGACTTTCTCTCCCGTAGCGAAGCTGAAGTCCGTCCAAATCATGTTAGCAATAGCCGCATACTATGATTATGAGATATGGCAGATGGACGTTAAAACGGCATTCCTTAACGGCTATCTTAAGGAAGAACTGTATATGATCCAGCCGGAAGGTTTTGTCGATCCTAAGAATGCTAACAAGGTATGCAAGCTCCAGCGATCCATTTATGGGCTGGTGCAAGCATCTCAGAGTTGGAACATTCGCTTTATTGAGATGATCAAAGCGTTTGGGTTTATGCAGACTTATGGAGAAGCCTGCGTTTACAAGAAAGTGAGTGGGAGCTCTGTAGCATTTCTCATATTATATGTAGATGACATACTTTTGATGGGAAATGATATAGAACTTTTGGATAGCATTAAGGCCTACTTGAATAAGTGTTTTTCAATGAAGGACCTTGGAGAAGCTGCTTACATATTAGGCATCAAGATCTATAGGGATAGATCGAGACGCCTCATAGGTCTTTCACAAAGCACATACCTTGATAAGATATTGAAGAAGTTCAATATGGATCAGTCCAAGAAAGGGTTCTTGCCTGTATTGCAAGGTGTGAGATTGAGCTCAGCTCAATGCCCGACCACGACAGAAGATAAAGAAGAGATGAGTGTCATCCCCTATGCCTCAGCCATAGGATCTATAATGTATGCCATGTTGTGTACCAGACCTGATGTAAACCTTGCCGTAAGTTTGGTAGGAAGGTACCAAAGTAATCCCGGCAAGGAACACTGGACAGCGGTCAAGAATATCCTTAAGTACCTGCAAAGGACAAAGGACATGTTTCTCGTTTATGGAGGTGACGAAGAGCTCGTCGTAAAGGGTTACATCGACGCTAGCTTCGACACAGATCTGGATGACTCTAAGTCACAAACTGGATACGTGTATATGTGGAATCGTGGAGCAGTAAGCTGGTGCAGTTGCAAGCAGAGCGTCGTGGCGGGATCTACATGTGAAGCGGAGTACATGGCAGCCTCGCAGGCAGCGCATGAAGCAATATGGATGAAAGAGTTCATCACCGACCTAGGAGTCATACCCAATGCGTCGGGGCCGATCACTCTCTTCTGTGACAACACTGGAGCTATTGCCCTTGCCAAGGAGCCCAGGTTTCACAAGAAGACCAGGAACATCAAGCGTCGTTTCAACTCCATCCATGAAAATGTTCAAGATGGAGACATAGATATTTGCAAAGTACACACGGATCTGAATGTCGCAGATCCGTTGACTAAACCTCTTCCGCGAGAAAAACATGATCAACACCAGAACTCTATGGGTGTTCGATACATCACAATGTAACTAGATTATTGACTCTAGTGCAAGTGGGAGACTGTTGGAAATATGCCCTAGAGGCAATAATAAAAGGATTATTATTATATTTCTTTGTTCATGATAGTTTTCTTTTATTCATGTTATAATTGTATTATCTGGAAATCGTAATACACGGGTGAATACTTAGACCACAACATGTCCCTAGTGAGCCTCTAGTTGACTAGCTCGTTGATCAACAGATAGTCATGGTTTCCTGACTATGGACATTGGATGTCATTGATAACGGGATCACATCATTAGGAGAATGATGTGATGGACAAGACCCAATCCTAAGCATAGCACAAGATCGTGTAGTTCGTTTTGCTAGAGCTTTTCCAATGTCAAGTATCTCTTCCTTAGACCATGAGATCGTGTAACTCCCGAATACCGTAGGAGTGCTTTGGGTGTACCAAACGTCACAACGTAACTGGGTGACTATAAAGGTATGCTACGGGTATCTTTGAAAGTATCTGTTGGGTTGACACGGATCGAGACTGGGATTTGTCACTCCGTATTACGGAGAGGTATCACTGGGCCCACTCGGTAGTGCATCATCATAATGAGCTCAAAGTGACCAAGTGTCTGGTCATGGGATCATGCATTACGGTACGAGTAAAGTGACTTGCCGGTAATGAGATTGAACGAGGTATTGGGATACCGACGATCGAATCTCGGGCAAGTAACATACCGATTGGCAAAGGGAATTGTATACGGGGTTGCTTGAATCCTCGACATCGGGGTTCATTCGATGAGATCATCGAGGAGCATGTAGGAGCCAACATGGGTATCCAGATCCAGCTGTTGGTTATTGACCGGAGAGCCGTCTCGGTCATGTCTACGTGTCTCCCGAACCCGTATGGTCTACACACTTAAGGTTCGGTGACGCTAGGGTTGTATGAATATGAGTATGCAGCAAACCGAAAGTTGTCCGGAGTCCCGGATGAGATCTCGGACTTCATGGCGGTGGCCTCTGCAAAACGGAAAGCTAATAGGATAAAAAAGCTGAGAAAGGAAGATGGTGGAGAGGTGAAGGAAGGAGAAGATCTTAATAACTATGTGCGATCCTATTTGCAGAACCTGTTTACTTCTTCCAGCTGTTTGAGATTGCTGGAGCTTATTGATAAGGTGCAGCCGAAAGTCACTAATGCTATGAGAGGAATACTGGAAGCTGAGGTATCCAGAGAAGAAGTTAAGGCGGCTCTGGATCATATTGGTGACCTAAAGGCACCTGGGTCAGATGGGATGCCATCTGTGGTGTACAAGAAGCATTGGCATTTCATGGGGGAGAAGGTTATAGATGAGGTGCTCTCAGTGCTCAATGGTGGCATGATGCCGGAGGGGTGGAATGACACGGTTGTGGTGCTTATCCCCAAGGTCAAGAGTCCAAGCAGAATTAAGGACTTGCGTCCGATCAGCCTATGCAATGTGATTTATAAACTGGTCTCGAAAGTGATTGCGAACAGACTCAAATTGATTCTGCCAGATATCATCTCTCAAAACCAAAGTGCGTTTGTGCCGGGGCGGCTCATTACGGATAATGTTCTCATTGCCTATGCAGTTTCACACTACTTGTTGAACAAGAAACAAGGAAAGGAAGGTATTGCTGCAGTTAAGGCAGACATGAGTAAGGCTTATGATAGCATACAGTGGGAGTTCCTTCGAGCTATGCTAAACAAACTTGGGTTTGGGCCGCGGTGGATCGATTTGGTGTTGCATTGCGTGACCTCGGTTCGCTACCAGATTAAGGTGAATGGTTCATTGACAGAGCAATTCTCACCTACACACGGTCTTCGTCAAGGAGATCCGATTTCATCGTACCTCTTTGTTATTTGTGCGGAAGGGCTCTCGGCGCTGTTGAATGATGCTGAGCAAGTAGGGAGAATATCTGGAGTCAAAATCTGCCACAATGCTCCCAGTCTGTCACATCTTTTGTTTGCAGATGATTCGGTGATGTTGCTTAAAGGGAAGCAGGAGGAAGCCAGGGAGCTGCGCCAAATCCTTGATCTATATGAATGTTGTTCCGGGCAGTGCATTAACCTGGAGAAATTGGCCATTATGTTTGGTCCTCACACTAGGGAGGCAACGAAGGTGGAGGTGAAGAATGCACTACAGATCCAGTGTGAATCTTGGAATGAGAAGTACTTGGGCCTTCCTGTTCATGTTGGGAGATCTAGAAAGAAAGCGTTTGCCTTTGTGAAAGGGGCTTTGGCTGGGCGGGTGTATGGTTGGAAGGAAAGGCTTATTCCCAAGTCGGGGAAGGAGACGCTGGCCACAACGGTTGCTTAGGCCATCCCCACTTTCGCCATGTCATGCTTTTACTTGACCAAATCTTTCTGCCAGGAGCTTAGCTCGCTGATTGGGAACTACTGGTGGAGCCAACAGGACAAGGAACATGTCACACACTGGATCAGTTGGAAGAAACTGATTAAGCCTAAAGCATTGGGAGGCCTCAGGTTTCGTGACATGCACGGTTTTAACCTTGCAAAATTGTCTAGACAAGTTTGGAGGATCATCCAGAACCTGGAGTCACTATGTGCTAGAGTTCTGCAAGCCCGCTACTTTCCAAACGGAAATATTTTGGAGGCGGTGCCAAGAGAGGGGATCTCCTATGCCTGGCATAGTTTGCTGCACGGACTAACTCTGTTTCGGCAGGGCTATATATGGAGGATTGGCGATGGTACAAGTGTTCGGATCTGGTCTGATCCCTGGATTCCAAGGCCTTGGTCCAGATGCGTCATTACCCCGCGCGGCTCAAGTCTCCTGGAGTGGGTTAGCGATCTTATCAACCCAATCACCGAAGCCTGGGATGAACAACTGGTGCGTGACACCTTCTGTCCCGATGATGTGAAGTACATTCTCCAGATTCCTCTTCCGGATGGAGTCCCCGACTTTGTGACCTGGCAGTATGATAGCAAGGGGATCCACTCAGTTAAGAGTGCCTACAAACTCCACATGCAACTCGAACAGTCAACCAGCGATGGATGAGTAGGAGGGAGTGACAACAGCCTGGGGTGCCTAGACCGAACTGCTGATGATTCCTGGAAGCGTATCTGGCGTCTACCTTGTCCCAAAAATATTCAGATGTTTACGTGGAGAGTGAAGCACGAATCTCTTGCTCTTCGGACGAACGTCGCAGGCAGAGGAATTCATATCCAGGATACCAAATGCCTCTTCTGTGGGTTGGCTGATGAGGATGGAGCTCACCTATTCATAAAATGTAAGACAGTGAAGGGAGTGTGGAGGGATCTGGCTATGGAGAAAGAGCGAATGCAGTTGGAGGAGATTACGTCCGTGCATGTGATGCTAGACTTTCTATGGGGTCTAGATGTTAAAAAGCACCTACATGTTCTTACTTTTTGGTGGTTCTGGTGTTCTAACCGGAATAAACTGCAAGAGGGAGAGCTACCTTTGGAGGCGGAGGAAGTGGCAAGAAGAACACGGAGCAGTGTTATTGAATATCTGCAAGTCTTTACTCCGACCCAAGTTAAACAGCCACCGGACAAATGGCGCCCCCCCGGAGGTGTCGACGTACAAAATCAATGTGGATGGCTCCTTCATTCCAGGACAGGTTCATGTGGGCTGGGGCGTCGCTGTCAGATCGGCAGATGGCAAACTAATCTGTGCTCGAGCTGGCAAGGCAAATCACATTGGCGATGCCTTTGCAGCGGAAGCAATAGCCATGTCACAGGCAATCAGCATGGCATCTGATCTTGGACTCGTGAGGGTGCAGCTTGAGACCGACTCCCAGCTCTTGGCAGAGGCGCTTGATCTATGCAAGGTTGACTCCTCAGCGTATGTAGCATTGATTGAGGACATGAAATATCAGCTAAAGTTGTGGTTCTCTAGTGCTTCCATCTATGTGTGTATGTGTAGTGCCAATTCTGTAGCTCATGTGTTTGCTAACATTGGCCGTGAGTGTGAGTGTGATCACCATCTCGAATGGTGGTATGATGTACCTGCCCAGGTGGGCGCATGTATCTTGGGCGATATGCCCAGATCTTGTTACGTAATCAAGCACTTTTGCTTTCAAAAAAAAGAAGGAAGACATCTCTTTTGATCAGCAGCGTGGTTGTGGTGGTAGTAGTACAAGGATCATGACGTTGCATCGCGTCTCGTGACCGTTGTGGGAAAGTAGGACGCGCGTGAGGGCATCTACAATGCAGACGCTTAAAGCAGGCACTAGGGTGATTTTCCTGGCCGTTTCTTTTGATTCCTGACCGAGCCCAGGATTTTGGACCGAGCCCTCTTTTTTTCCGCATGCAACGAACTATTAGGTGGCAGCGGGCGCTAACTTGACAGACATAATTAGCATGGAGATCTCAACAGAATCAACACAAACTATGGCCGCTACTTTTTTTGCTGCGCACGTCTTTTGAATTGTGAGGCGTCTATAGATTACTAGGAGCGTGGGAGGAAGGGACTCTTAAACGAGCACTACATGAAAAAACAATTTCTTTTAATCGAGAAACAAGAATGCCGGTCATCCTCCAGCCTCCTTAGCCGCTTCGCGTTCCTGGCCGTTGGATCTTGTTGCTTGATGCGATCTGAGCCATCGGATCGAGCCCTGGAATGACCTCGTCCGTCGGATAAAAATAAGTTACTGTTGGAATGAATAGTTACCCCCGTTTCGTGCCACCGCCTGTAAAATTGGGTGGCTACCAAGGGCATTTTCGTAATTTCGCCTAGGGATGTATAAAAGGAGACGGCCCGCGTGGAGATGACCTAGCCGCTCCCCAGCCCACACTCGTGCCCCCTCCCTCCTCCTCGCCGCCCCGCCCGCATCGCCCCGCCCTCTCCTTTCCCTCTCCCTCCCTCAGTCCTTGCCGCCCCGCCCACATCGCCGCCGCCCTGCCCGCATCGCCCCGCCCTCTCCTCTCCCTCTCCC